>NC_051160.1:153560916-153672087 GCF_013339745.2 Dermacentor silvarum
GAGATGGGTCGCTCAGGAGCGAGCCGGATCTTGTGAGCGGCTCTTTTAAAAGAGCGAGTGAGCGCTCGTTCAGTAAAAATGAGCGGCGGTTCTTTTGGAGAAAGGGAGCCGGTTCTCTCGCGTTCAGAGAGCCGTGCCGATGCGTTCCGTCAGAGCCGGGTCTTCTGCTGGGTGCGACTTCCACGCCATCCATTAGCGGTACGAGAAAGCAACTGCCCTCCCGCCCTTCCTCGCAAGAGTCGCCTTCACCCCCTCGCCTTCGGCTGAAGAACGAAAGAACCGCCGCTCACTTACTGAACCGTTCACTTACTGAACCACCGCTCACTCGCTCTTCAAAAGAGCGGCTCAAAAGATCCGGCTCGCTCCTGAGCGCTCCTGAGCGCTCAGGAGCGGGCCGTTCTTTTCGCCTCGGCTCTCTCGCTCTTCGAAAGATCCGGCTCACTCCTGAGCGCTCAGGAGCGGGCCGTTCTTTTCGCCTCGGCTCTCTCGCTCTTCGAAAGATCCGGCTCACTCCTGAGCGCTCAGGAGCGGGCCGTTCTTTTCGCCTCGGCTCTCTCGCTCTTCGAAAGATCCGGCTCACTCCTGAGCGCTCAGGAGCGGGCCGTTCTTTTCGCCTCGGCTCTCTCGCTCTTCGAAAGATCCGGCTCACTCCTGAGCGCTCAGGAGCGGGCCGTTCTTTTCGCCTCGGCTCTCTCGCTCTTCGAAAGATCCGGCTCACTCCTGAGCGCTCAGGAGCGGGCCGTTCTTTTCGCCTCGGCTCTCTCGCTCTTCGAAAGATCCGGCTCACTCCTGAGCGCTCAGGAGCGGGCCGTTCTTTTCGCCTCGGCTCTCTCGCTCTTCGAAAGATCCGGCTCACTCCTGAGCGCTCAGGAGCGGGCCGTTCTTTTCGCCTCGGCTCTCTCGCTCTTCGAAAGATCCGGCTCACTCCTGAGCGCTCAGGAGCGGGCCGTTCTTTTCGCCTCGGCTCTCTCGCTCTTCAAAAGATCCGGCTCGCTCCTGAGCGCTCAGCAGTGGGCCGCTCTTTTGAAGACAGAGGAAGCCGTGGTTAAGTAAGTGAGCGGCGGTTCTTTCGGAGTGAGGAAGCCGGTCCTCTCTCCTTGAATGAGCCGTGCCGAACCGTTCCGTCAGAGCTGGGTCTTCTGCTGGGTTTCTATGTTTTTCGATTTCTGACCGACGATTGGTGGCCGGTGTGGGCCGACTCGCGCTACTGGTACTCGCTCGCAGTGTGTGGTGTGCGCAGCAGTCCCCTTGGTTTTTTGTTCGTCTTATGGTGTGGCACCCGATTGCACCGAGGGGAGCAGTAAAAAAGTCTTAATTGGCAAAGGATGGTACCGTTCGT
Source organism: Dermacentor silvarum (assembly GCF_013339745.2). Classification (NCBI taxonomy): domain Eukaryota; kingdom Metazoa; phylum Arthropoda; class Arachnida; order Ixodida; family Ixodidae; genus Dermacentor; species Dermacentor silvarum. Next base: position 153,562,256 of record NC_051160.1, read on the forward strand.
TGTCTGCTGCTGTTCGAACGATTTCGCACTACTCTCACCAATCGCACATCGTGCGCTGGTGCAACAACACTTCGAAGACGAAGCCTTCCGTGTATTTAAAGACAGCAGGTGAACGTACAGTATACGTCCTGATCTCCATTTGTGCTAATTAGTGTAGTCATGAAAATGTCGCCCATTTGTTCTGTGCATTTTATGAGCGTGTATCACGTCGATAAAACGAGGCCAATGATCTGTTGTATTGTTATTTTTTTTGTGTGCGTCCTGGCGGATGATGGCATGATCGTAGCATCACGCGTGCGCTCAAGAAAAAAAACGACAGGTACGCGCGGCAGGGAGGCGTGGGGGGGGGGGGGGGTGGAATTGCCATGACGACGAAAAGAGCTATGCGCGCAGCCATTTCGCTGATTTCAGCACGCTCAAGTGGTACCTTCCTGCTAGGGCCGTAACTGAAGGGGTCCTTGGCGTTAGCGTCGACGGGGCCCATGGGGGAGACTCGCTGCCCAGGCAGCGCTGCAGAAGCACCGCTAAACAGCGCCCCCAACGGCGAGTTCGCTGGTTTTGAGTAGTCGGAAAGGTGGCCGTCTGCTGCTGAAAGCTCAGGAGCGCAATGGAGCCGCCGCTTTCGCTTTTGCTGCGGTTTGGATTTCGGCGAATTTCAGGCGTGCAAGAATTCTTCACGCCAAGCACTCTTCGAAAAGGCAGGAAGCTGTTGAATGCCCAGTACGTTTATGACGTGCAGAAGATCGCAGGGACTATTTGAAATAAAGGCAAGTTCTTTGAGGCATTTCACGCGATTAGCGACTATGAATGGACGTAGAGATTACTCTTAAGCAACCCAAAATTATCTGCAATAAACGACGAAACGGAATCATGAAAGGTTCAGCGACGACTGCTTGCCGCGCATTCGGGCCGCCGTGGGTCTGTGCAGTTTCTGCAGCACAGTCAATCGCGCAAGCACTTTCAACATGCACGGCAGTTGCGCGCAATTTTCAACAAACGCCTCCACAATATTCTTCAAATTGTGCATGTGCGCGATGGCAGTTCGCAAATTTGCATGCTGACAGCCCTGGTTTCGCTATCTGCCCCGTGTTGGCTGCTCACTCCGAAACTACTTTCGGTTGGTATTCGCTGGCCTTGACGGAGCCCATTGTTAACCTTGCCTGGTTAACCTTGCCTGGTGCCTTTAAAAAAAAACTTTATATTTTTATTGCTTACTTTCTTACTTCTATTTTTTCCCCTTTTTTGCAATTCTAAGGCAAGATGCGGCGTCGGCAGCCAATGCGTGCCGTCAGGACTGCATATAGTACAGAGAACGCGTGCAAGAAAGGTTGCAAATACCCTACATGTAGCAGACAGCGTTTATCTTGCGTACTTACTTCACGCGTCGAACAGCACGTATCCAGCACTCCCATCGCTCCGCTTCGTACGGCTTTCCGGGGAACCAATAGAACCGCACATTAGGATTGCGACCCTCATGTTCATGACAATTTATGACGCAACAGTAGCGGCGGCCACCGCGCTTCGGGACCGCGCGCTGTTCAGCGCAATCATCAGGTCCCCCTGCTTTCGACGCGGTTTGTCGAAGCAGAGAGCGCTCGCTTTCCATGCCCGACGATGCAGGCGGTAGCGCACAAAGTCGTGCGTACGTTTCAAGCACTTTTCGAGTCTGAAAACTGCTCACAAAATTCCATACAACGCACAAAGTGAGAGAGACCTCTGTAACTCAAGGAACGCCTTCCATCTTGAACTATACCCAGCCAACTTCGTTGCACGCCACCAGGCTGCGCCACCGTCTTTCAAAACTCCAGCGCGTCAGCACCATAGAGGCCATGCGGAGATTCATCTCTCATTGGTTCACAGCTAATGGTTTGCCTTTACCTCGACCTCGCTCACTCGTTCAGTGCCAACTGGCTCATGCAGTTGGTGTTCGTTTTCGGCTTGCCGGCTCCGGTTCAGTCAGCGCCACGTCTTTAAAGGTAAGTTTCCCATCTATATTTGTGACTGCAGTTTGTATCTTCCGCTGTGTTGTATCTATAACATCAGATTTGGTTTTATTGTTTGTTTTCATAAGAAACAAGAATTGTTTGTATTGCGATATCAATTATGTGGACACTCCGCGTCGCCGTTCAGCCCAAGTGCGGCCGCGCGCCGTATCTGTAGGTGGGAGCTAGAGCTCTAGTGCGGGCGAAATCTTTCGAGGGTGCACGAGCCAAGGATGTTTCGAAAAAATTGCTGGACTAGAGATAATGTCCGAAAAGTGAAGTCGGACCTCCACCATCTCAGCATAGCCACGAAAAACGTTACCGAGTAGCGGTAAATGTACGAAACGCTTTCTTCCCACTCTGTTTTCTCTCGTTCAGTGAGCCGTACCGAACGGTTCCGTCAGAGCCGGACATGGAGGAAGGAAAATGGAGCCGGGTCTTTTGCTGGGGTATCATAGTTTCGTTTTCTGGCCGGCGTGGGCAGACTCGCGCTAGTCGTGCTCGCTCGCTGTGTGCGGTGTGCCCGGCAGTCCCTTTGGTTTTGTGTGCGTCCTATATCGTTCGTTTTTCTTTGTCAATTGTTTTATAAGGAAGCCTAAACGTCTATTCATATTATATGGCACATCATAATGCCAGTACGCAGCCAAAGGCAATATTTTAGCCAATGCACGTGCATTCTTTTCTAATTGTCCTAGCATTACAATAACTGAATAAAAGCAATGGAGCTATGAGCAGACTTAAGCTGTCGCGGTCCTCTTTCATCGTTGAGGTATAAGCAAGCTATGGTGCAGCGGTGTTTTCTCGCAAGGGAGGAAGCCTGGGCGGGTGCGATACGTCTTCTCAGAGTCAGGAGTGCAAGGGGTGGGGAGGGGGGAGATGTGCGTGCGCTAGAAGGGGGGAAGGAGGTTGCGCATGCCCACTTCAACTAGCCGCGTCCGCGCGCGTCCTATTTTGTGGGTAATCTGCGATGGATTTTGGGTTCCAAGGCTAGCGCGCACCTAGGATAGCTGATGGCTTCATGTGCGCTGTTTTCTCGCGCGTCTCGTTCGCTTTGAAAAACGCGGCTGCTGGCGCGCTCTTCATCACGTCGGCGTTCTGCCAGCGAGTGTCCACTTTCGTCGAGTGAGATGTGTTCGTGTTTGCCTGTGCGCACCTACCAAAGTGCTTGTTCAAAGTAAGCGAATGTTTCCAACAGTTCATGCAGCTGATAAAACGAGTAACCTTACTTCATATGGCTGCCTTATAATTTGCTGTCGCAATCAATGCTTCGCCTTTCGGGCGAAACTGTGACATTGTTTGGTTAAAAAAATTCCTGCAGTAACTAAGAGTAATTTGCTTACAGTTTGCTACATATACAGACAGGTCAAAGTTGACATATGCTTGGTTTACTGTATTCATGACAGACGTTTCTATAAAAATAAATTTCAAATTAAAATATGCATTCAGTCTAACTTTACTTTTCAAATCACTTTTAAAAATACATTACAATAATTTGTCTTCGTGCTGCGTTATTATTTTACTAGTTTCATTGATTTAGCATGTAGGATTTTTTCATGAGTGTTAGTTTTTTTAATAAACATTTTCAACTCATGCATAATTTGAATGGAACGTTCTCCCTTTTTCTTAAATTCCTAGATTAATGATGGCAGCAAATCGCTCAACCAGCGACATTTGGTACCACTTCACAAAATTGGCGGATGGCAAGGCGAAATGCAGATACTGTCGAGCTGCGCTCTCCATGTCATCTGGCTCGACTGGAAATCTTAAACGGCATCTGACGAAGAAACATCCCACAGTGCCCCTCAGCCGAGTTGAACCCAGCCGCTCCCGATCACCTTCCGCGTGCGGCGAGAGCGTCGACGACCCTGCTGCTCCGGCCTCGGCGCCGTTGCCAAGCCCTTCAAGTACAAGGAGCCTGAGCCAATTATCGGACTATTCGAATGTATCAGAAAGTGGTTTGATGTCGCCAGTTTCGACTTCGACGGCTTCGTCAACACCGTTCTCCACACCTGGGCCCAGATCAAACCTGTTATCGCAGTCATTATTGACTCGATATGTTGATGCAGTTAAACCAGTCTCAGCGCAGAAAAAAAGGATGATTGATGTTCAATTACTCAAGATGATTTGCAAAGAATACCATCCGTTTTCTCTAGTTGAGGATAAGGAATTTCGAAAACTTGTTAATATTTTGAATCCAAATTATAGCTTACCGAGCCGTAAGACACTCACAAATAGTTTGTTGCCCGCTATTCATAGCGAACTCCTAGATAAAATTAAATTAGCTCTGCTTGATGCCCCAGCTGTTTGCTTGACATGTGATGCATGGACTAATATCAACAATGTTAGCTTCTATGCCCTTACTGCTCATTACATTGATCAGACTACATGCTTACGATCGTGTCTGATTGAATGTTCAGAGTTTTCCAATAGACACACGAGTCGCAATATAGCTGCTTGGGTAAACGAAGTTTTAGAAAGATTTGCCATCCGAAATAAAATTTGTGCTGTTATCACTGACAATGCTGCTAATATGAAAGCAGCTGTTACGGAATTAACTCTTAGACACTTGGGCTGTTTTGCGCATACTTTGAATTTGGTCGTCACAGATGCCATTTCGGCATCCATTGGGGCAAAACTTGATAAAGCTAAATCCATTGTCCAGTACTTCAAGCGAAGCAGCTCGGCACTCGCGAAACTTCGTGAGATGCAAACGTCACTTAATAAAGATCAGCTTAAATTAAAGCAAGATGTTCCCACTAGGTGGAATTCCACCTTTGATATGTTAGAGAGATTAATGAAAAACAAAGAGCCACTCGTTTCAACTCTAGCGTTACTTGGATACAAAGATAAATTAGAAGAACTAGAATGGACAGAACTGGCCCATGCTGTTAAGGTCTTAACTGTATTTAACGATGTAACCACAGAAATTTCTGCTGAAGCAAATGTGTCATTGTCTAAAACGACCGTTTTGTCCAGGATAATGACAAGAAAAGTAAAACAATATTTAGAGACTAATAGAGACGCTCCAGAGACTATTGTAAAGCTTGCAAACGAACTCATAGATGGTCTGACACGGCGATTTGGTAACAGAGAATCAAACGAATTAATTTCTCAATCAATATTTTTGGACCCACGGTTTAAGTCACAAGGCTTTGGGGATGACGCGAAGTTCAAGTCGACTAAGAAAGCGCTTGTTTTGATGGTAAAAGCGACTATCCAAAGTACGGAGCCTGGATCAAGCAATGAGCCCGAGACGCCTGTTCAGACCTCATCAGTATGGGATGAGTTTGACGCGAGTTTGAGCTCCTTGCAAGAAAAACAAGACCCTACAGCTCAGGCCGTAGTTGAGATAGATAAGTACCTAAACGAGCCGTACTTGAACCGCATTAATGATCCGCTTAAGTGGTGGGAAAGTAGAAAACTCACCTACCCGAACTTGTATGCAGTGGCTATAAAAAGGCTTTGTATTCCCGCGACAAGTGTACCGTGTGAAAGAATATTTTCTAAAGCTGGCCAAATTTGTACCGAAAAGAGGAGTCGTCTCACTTCTGATAAAGTCAGCAAAACATTGTTTATTAACCATAACATACATTTGATGTAGAACTTTTTAGTGCAGATAGTTAAGTTTTGTGGATCTTGCGTGTGATTTTTGTATTGCACTTGAAGAAATTATTTCCACATTCATTTTGTATGGCGTTACAGCTCACTCATGTTATAGTGAGCGTGTGTATGTTAATAAATTTGAAAGAAAACTTACAATAATTTTTCTTATTTTGACCAAAGTTGATTTTAATACACCACAAAAACAGAAAAGCTCCTGTAATGACAATGAGGTTATATTTTCTAAAAAATACATAGCATTCTGTCTTACAGTAGTATAAGCATTTTATCCTCAATATCAGGAAAGAAAGGTACATTACAATTAAAAATTCACGTTTTGAAAATAAGTAATTGATAAATATTCTCCAAACATAGCGAAATCACATATAACACGGTTATTCTAATGCATACATCGATTTTTCAAAGCCAAATAGCTAGACTGTACATAAGACAGACTACAGATTTAAGGGAACCGGTGAGCCGTTCAAATGAGCCGGTTCATTTCAGTGAGCGGAGCCGTTCCGAGCCGCTCACTGAAGTGAGCCGTTTTGCCCACCTCTACATAGAAGTCCAAACGTTTAAAACATGGCGGTTTATCTGCGGTTCATGGGGCTTAGCGCCATCTCTGTGAGGAGGGAACACTTCCGGCTGAAGAAAAAATAATTTGACGTCATAATATGTTATTTGACGTCATTTTGTTTTCAAAGGCGCGAAATTTATTTTCGAAAGCCTGCCATTCGATCTGAAGGGCGTTTCGAGCTTTCAGTGCGGAAGCGATGCAGGAAAAGTTCAGCCGTACGGGTGTCGAAATCGCATCGCTGCACGGAACATACTTTCTTTGAACGCCGACAAAAGCTCGGGGCGTAGAGTGCTCGTCCTTTCGTCGGATGCCAAGCCCGTCGGCCAGTGCTGTCACACGAAAACAACTAAAGTAAGCAACTATCTGGCTGTCGCAACTCACTACTTTTGACTGCTTTTGACTGAACAGGTTAAGAAACATTGAAACTACCCGCGTCACCACGTTCAGACAAACGCCGACAACCAAAGCAACACAACATGTGAGGGGGGCGTGAACTTTACAAGTGCCTTTCTGTCCACTTCAAGGGCTGCATTGCATTGCAAGTGATAGCAGCGCCAACGCCCGCCGCTATCGGTGGGCGCTGAGAAAAGGTATTTATTAATAATTATTGAGTAAAACAGAGTTGTTCTTTTTTTTCCATGCGTACATAAAACCGCTTCTTTCTTTCCCAATGTTTGTTCCATCCAAACATAGTCGCGCTTCAATCGCTGCTCCCATAAACTGCCTCGCTGATGTCGGTGACAATTCGTTCTGAACTGCTTTTCGTCCGAAGCTTCGCGACCATTTGGATCGGCCTTGGCCGGGATTCGAACCCGCGACCTCGTGCTCAGCAGCGCAACACCATAGCCACTGAGCAACCACCGCGGGTAAAATTATTGTGCCACTGGATCAGTTTATACGTGTGTAGCAGTAAAGACTGCGCATGTGCTTACTTGAAGAGGAAAGGAATTCCGCATTCGTGTACCATAGTTATGAGTCATGTGACGCCGCCTCAAAAAAACTCCAAGAAAGGCGGCATCATATGACTCATAACTATGTTACACGAATGCGGAATTCCTTTTCCTTCATGTAAGCACAGGCGCAGTCTATACTGCTTCACACAGATAAACTGATTCAGGACATAATAAATTTAGTTGAAAGTCTGCGCCGCTTGGTATGTGTTCTTCTCTCGCGTCCATATCTTTTCTGTGACGCAATAATACTTCAGTAATGGATTACCAACTTACCCGGAATGATGCTCTCGTTGCCTTTTAGAGGTCGTCCTGCAAGCTGTACACGGTGGTAGATGCATATGTATAAGCCGGTGCGTCTGGTGACACAGATGATTTTATGGAACTGCGGCCGCTCACCAAAAAGCGCACAATGGCACGAGATCTCGGAGCAGAAACATATGATGGGAACGCCTCTCTATGAGACAGAAGTTACAAGAAGTAGCTTTCTAATGAGTGATTGGACACCCAATTTATGATCCGCACTAAGGCAGCGGGCTTTTTGGCTGATGCAGCCGGATAGGTGACGTTGGGGTTGCCATCGCTTCTGATGACTTGGCCTCCATTTACCTTGTCTTCTTTGGCCGTGTTCTGGCAGCAATGCTTGCAGTCTGTGGCCAGACCCATGGCCTGTGGCAACGTCGACGTTCTTATCATTTTGTGGCTTTGCAGGGCTTTACGCCATGTAGTGGGATTTCGGTGAACAACGAAGCACCTCCACCAAATTGTCATTTTGTAGGGATGGTGTAGAACAACCGTAGCACACTGAAGTCACGACGTTAATTGTATGTAATAGGCTAACTTGTGTACACAAACACTCAGAGCATAGCGAAGCGGGGAGCCCAATCATCGGTCTTCAAAATCTGATCGGCCTATCACGAGCTGCGGCTCGTCGAAGATTCCACCGTATCCGCTGGTGCTCGCTTTCTTTCTAAAGGGTGTAAATCTATTGGCGTGGCGCGTGCAATTTGATTTTAAAAGCTGTTGCACGTGCTGGCTATAATAGACAGGTGGATATTGCAATAGTAGTGCACCAAGTTGGGTCAGTTGGTTGAAGTTCATATTGGCAAGATGTTATGTGCGCTAGAAATAGGCACAAAGGGCAACGAAAAAGATCCCACGTGAGCAGTAGCCCTCACTAAACCTTCAAATTTCGTCGTAGTGTTTATTGAGGGCTACTGCTTACGTGGGATCTTTTTGGTCCCCCTTTGTCCCTGTTTCTAGCACAGTTAAAATCTTTCCGATATAGGAAATTGCAAGCAACTCCTCATATGGTTTCTTGCGAAACCTGCTGGCGGTGTTAATGGACTGCTTGCCTATGAATACCACAAACAGCACTTGCTTCATTCACCTCATTACGAAACGAATTTTTTCTTGTACTTGCCAGGTCTCGTTCGGCGCACTAAAAAATAGGCTCGTCGCATCCATGCCAATTTGTTTTCATTTCGTTCCGGCACTCTGAAACATAGCAGAACTTTATTCCATTTCGAGGAAGCTGCTGTGAAAGACTTCACAGGTCAAAGTGAAGACGCAGCTTCCTCTCCTTGTTTCAGTGACCCAAGTGCTCAGCCCAGCGGTTACCAGCTGCCACTGGTAATCGCCCCAGCAAAACGCGGTAGACGGCCCTTACCTAGCATTCTGCAGAAGTTGCTGACAGCTACTGATCTACACTCCGCTGCTTTCTCACGACGCGCCGATTGCAGTCAGACTGCTGGCGTAGTTTTATCTAGTTATTCCGCAGATCCAGCTTGAAGAAGTCACCAGCAGGTTCGTCACACTGTATGCTGCCCTAGCTGGAATTTAGCCTTTCTTTTGGGGGCTTTTGGAATCTTGCTTTCTGTTACCACCTGCTCCAGTAACATTGAAACGTGGCGCACTTGGCGTCCTGGACAAAGAAAAGGCTTGCCATCTGTTTGGTACAGTGCCGTCCGCGACCCACATGGCTTCGGTGAGCATGGGGACGACGACACACAACGGCTCCACTTCCGAGCCCTGTCATTGCTGTGGTGCATTGTGTGACTTTGCCGTTACTGCTGGGCATATTGGCAGCAATTCGCTGTTGCCTGATGATACTCCGCCCGGTTTGCCATCGAGGCGGCTGTGCGTCAAATTAACATACCTGTTCAGCCTGGGCTGACATCCACCAGTATCCGCCACCCCAAATGCACTGAAGGACAGCCCACGTGGTGCTTCGCATGCTGTCTCGAATGACTAAAACGACATTAGCAATTTGGTGACTGCAAAAACAGTTTCAGCTGCTCTCGGTCTACCGAGTACTCCTCTCGTTCTCCCGGTCGATGACCTCCGGCACCAGGCCAGCTCCTAAGCCGCACATGTTGGGGACAATGCATCACGACGCCTCAGCACGAGTGCTGCTCTTGCCCACCACCACACGCTATGTTTCATGGTTGCACAACAGCCAGCTCCTAATTTGTGCTCTGGCATTGAAAGCGTTACAAATGTGGCTGATTGCTTGTATTCGCATTCGACGACCGCACCTCGCACGTAACGTGGGTCAAATACATGCTAAAATGCCGTTTTAAAGCGAAGCTTTCTATGTCTCATTGATTCGACCGTAAGGGTCGAAAATGCACTGCAGGGAAGCCAACTTACGCAGTGGAGCTATCTGCGCACACAATAAAACACTCTGGATTGCACCGTGTCGCTCAGCATTTCTTGGGTTCGTTGCGTGGTCATTGGCTTTGGACTTTGACTTCGATTGATTTTTCATGGGCGAAAGCTTCGCGTTCGCGCATCTTTCGTTAAGAAAGGCGCTTTGAACTTTTGATTGTGCATCAACTTCATCTGCTAAGTTTGTTGGCACCGCGCCTGTAGAGGGTTTCGAGCGAGTGTTTCATCCAACTTGTAGTGTGGCGAACTGACGTACGAAAAGCAAACTCAGTGTGGCAAATGCAGAAGAGGACAAGTTAAAATTAAGCAAAACTGCAGCTGTTTGGTTATGCTGCAATAACGGGCGCAGAGAAATTACGTTGTCTTGAAGCAAAGGACCGAACGGAATGACGGTGATTAGAGGCGATGACGCCGAAACAGTTCGTGCGCAGGCGTGACAAATGTCGCACCGAATCAGAACGCATCGGCGATGCTGAGACTGAGTGAGAAAACAGAATGCTGCAATCACTGTAAAGTATCGACAATGGCGTCGTAATTGCTCGAGACTAATTGAAAATGATTGAACGTGCAGTAACGTGCGCAAGTTGATAGGCGTAACCCCCATCCTCCATTTTTTTCCGTTAGAGCGAGAATGCGTTCGTTGAAGCTTTTATAATGCGTTAGCAAAACAGCAAATTTTTCAGTTGGTTGTTTAGACTCAGATGTATATATCGTTTTTACAAAGTCGCATATAGTCGGTACTGTGTTTTAAAGGTATCTAGAAATTTGCTTTGCCTTCCGACATTGCATGTCAGCCATGTTACATGTTTCCTTATTCTTTTATGACCGGGTCCACCATCAAATTCCTGCAACGAATGTGACATCAGCAAGAACGCGTGCAATATGCTCTCTCTGGGCAGGGATGACGCCGCCATCTAGGAATGGCATTGTTACACTAACGAACGCTGAGAGTATGTGCTTCGCTAGTCTCAACATAGCGGAGGCTCCAACGCGGTGTAGCCTGGCGTAGGCGGTGTAGGGTTTCTGCGGAGGTCACGACGCTGTTTCCCCACATGGTTTGTCTTTCGCGTACTATCAGCCTGTGATGCCTCGTCTGCTTCAACAGGCATCGGCTGTGCTTACATGCCACCTACTTCTACGCTTTCGATGGCACCACTTACGAAAGCTGTTGTGCTAAGCGGCACAGAAAGACAATCACCTCGACGGGCGAATCTCGCTTTGGTCCGGCGAGAGAGACACCAGCGTAAAGCATAACGCGTTCACGCGTAAGCGGCGAACGTTTAGAACTCTGCAACTTGCATTCCTGAAACTGAGCGCATCGCAACTCAATTGGCTGCCGAAGACACTACGGAGCCGGACCAAAATGCTCGTACCTTCGCCGAACCGACTCGGCAGCAGGATGTCGTGCTGCAAGCGGAACGTTAGTTCATGAAGCAAACATGCAACAGCTTCTGCGAAGACACGTTTCACTTTCTTGTTCTGCCGATTCCTATGAAATAGGTATCAACCATATATTTTTCGCTATAGTAGAATTGCATTTTAAAAACAACGAAGTATTTTAAGTCGAAGTAGTTCGAAGAATGGAAGCATGAGATTATTTCTAAGTTGTTGTAACAGGAACTATCTACGTACGTCCCTATTAATGGAATGCTCCAAGACATTATTTTTGATTCATTGCAACTAGGAACATGTGGACGTCACTGTTAAAAGAAATGCGTCAGAGAAGTTTGAATTTACGATGAGCGTTCACAGTAATGTCGTCAGCGTCGCATACTTTAAAAGCATGACTTTGAAATATGCACCAGCTCTCCTAATACTTCAAGGGAACGTCAGAAAAGGCACGTGACCAGTTTCTTCATAAAATAATTTTCTCAATATTTTCCAGGAATATACTCAATGGCTATACCGGGAAAAGCAATAATGGAGAAGAAAGAAATTAAATAGATTTCTTACTCTATGCCGATTCTGCATAGTGCAGAATCGGCATAGAGTAAAAGGTAAAAGGCAGTGACCATAGGTTAGTAAGGTCAAGGATTTCTCTCAAGTAGAACAGAGAAAGAGTAAAATTAGTCAAGAAGAAACAGGCCAACCTAAATGCAGTAAGGGCAAAAGCAGACGAATTCAGACTGGTGCTCACAAACAAATATGTAGCTTTAGAACAGGAATAGGAAGATGGCACAGAGGTAATTAATCAATCCGCAGCTAGGCTGATATCGGAAGCAGCGATTGAAGTTGTAGGTAAGGCACCAAGGCAAACAGCAGGTAAGCTCTGCCAAGTAACAAATAACCTAATGAATAAACGACAAAGCATGAGCGTCTCTAACGCATGAGATCAGATAGAGTTCGCTCAACTGATAAAATTGATCAACAAGAAGAAAGTAACGGATATTAAATGCGGGAAAGACTGAGAAAGCATTAAAATATGGCTGCAGCATGAAGTAAGTCAAAAGAAAACTTGCCATAGACAAGGCAAGATATATAGGCTGAAAGATAAATAGGGTAATGTTATCAGCAATTTCCATTATATAGTAAAAGCAGCAGAATTATTTACTCACCTGTGCAGTACCCAGAACAGCCACGCAATCTTCATTCGAAGTAGTGATGAACAGGATATGGAGGCTTGTTCTATAACAAGTGTTAAGGTTGGAAGTACCTCGCAAGACAGGTCCCGGGAAAAGCGGCAGGAGCAGATGGAATAACGGTTGATTTGGTCAGAGATGCAACAAATATCACCCTTGAAAGGCTTGCGGCCCTTTATACGCAACGCTTCACGAGTTCAAATATGCCAGACAGCTGGAAAAAGCCAACATTACAAAATCTGTAAGGAGGTAGGCGGTAAATAATTGAAGGATATACACCCGTTAGCTTGCTTAGAGTATTCTGTAAGACATTCACCAAGATAATGTCGAATAGAATCAGGACAACACTTGGCCTCAGTCAACCAAGAGAATGAGCCGGCTTCAGGAATGGATATTCTACGATTGATCATATCCTTGTCATCAGTCAGGTAATTGAGAAATTCGCGGAGTACAATCAAACTCTGTATATGGCATTCAAGGAATATAGGAGACATACGTGAACATTGTCGGAAATATCTACAAATCATCTACAACTGCCTTGGTTTTCCGCAACAGAAGTGGAAAATTACCCATCAAGAAAGGGGTCAGGCAAGGAGACAGTCTGTCCAATGCTATTCACTACATAGTTAAAAGAAGTATTCAATCAATTACACTGGGAATGCGTAGGAGTGAGGATCAATGTGGAATATCTCAGCAACATTGCCTTTGCAGATGACATTGGCATGCTCGGCAACACTAGGGAAGAATTACAACAAATAATAGAATACTTTAACGAAGAAAGCGCAAGAGCGGGGTTCAAGATTAATCTGCAGAACATAAACGTAATGATCAGTAGCCTGACAAGGTGTCACAAAAGAGCGCGTAATCCAAGCGCACGCCGCGTGTCACGGAAGCCAGCGAAAGAACACGCCAGCCCCGCGGCAACTTCAACAGAGGGGGAGAGCACATACGCCTCAAACTGCAACGCAAACAAAGGCGCCCAAACGTCTAGAAGAGCATCGACGAAGCGACGTTAACCGGAGAGAGAGAGAGCACATGCGCGCGCCGGGACACCTTCTCACCCGGCGAGTCGAGAGAGATTACAGCGTGAGCGTGTGCCAACAGCATGAGTCATCACATCCCCTCGACGACGCTACGACGGCGGTGGTCGAAGGTACGACAAAAAACGAGAAGATTCCCAAGCTTTGGTCATGCTACGATATCACGACTTCGATAAGAAAGTTCGAGAGCGCCTGTGGAAGCCATATAACCACCGAGCGAGAATCGTCAGTAGGAGTTCAGGAGTTCAGTCCGCACCGGTGAAGTGATGTAACCTGAACCCGAGCGTCTGCGGAAGAAGGGGATTCCCCGGCAAGCTAGTCGACTGGTTCATCGAGCGTCTGCATTTCCGGAAGAAGTTCGTTCTTCGAGATTTGCCCCGAGCTACGCCGAGATCGTCTGACTCCAGGACCAGCACTTTGAATACGATTGGACACTTAGTGTTCCTATTCATTTTGTTATTTACGTGTTGGGCTCTTAGTGCTTGTCGTGAATTATTTTCTTGTGTTTGTTATTACCCATCTGATTTGTATTGTGTTGTGTCTAGCCTAAGTGTGCACGTTTGTGTGTAACTGCCTTGTCCGAAGAATATATTTTGTTGTGTTTTGACAAGTGTGGGCTGCGACTCGGTCTTTGGACAGTAACCGGCGTTCGCTGGCGCACGAGAGGGCCCATTCCTAATTGTCCTTGCTTTCGTGGGATTATTTTCGGAAGCTGATAAGGCGGCTTGGGAATTTGGTCCGGCGTTTGCGCCTCGTTCACGGGGTCGGTGACACAAGGGAACAAGAATTCATCATCGCCCGTCCGCTCTGTAAAGGACTATGTTTATCTAGGTCCATTACACACATGTGACTTTGATATTGCGACGGAATTTAGCAGAATAATAAAAATGGGATGGAGTGCATACTACAGGCTTCACGAAATCCTTACTCGGAGCTTACCACTGTTTTGAAAAGAAAAGCGTACAATCATACCATTCCAGCGGTGCTAACATATGGGCCAGAACCTTAGAGGTTAAGATAGACGCTAGAGAACAAGGACCACTCACAGAGCGATAAACGAAAATATTAGGCTCAACGGTAAGAGACAGGAATATAGCCGCATGGATAAGAGAGCAAACAAGGATAGCTGATATTCAGGCTAACGTTAAAGGGACACTAAAGAGAAACAGGAAGTTCAGCTGGAATGAAAGAGGGACCTTCAGGAATGCATGCCGTTTTTGTTGGGTGCAAAAATATTAGTTATTAGCGGAGAAATTCGTAAACAAAGACCAAATATCTCTTCCTCAATTTCTCTCACCTTAGATTTGGCGCTGAAGCAGTGTCGTCACAGATTGCATTGCTCTCAGCGAATCAGAATGCGCCATGATACGTCACCGCTTGCGTAAACGGCCGAGGCGCTGGGCTGGATGCATCATGGCTGCATGCATGGTCGCTGCGTTTGCGTTCGCCGCGATAGATACCGTAGCTGCCGCTGAACCTTGCAACGAAGAGCTCGCCAGGAAAGCAAAACTGCAGTTCAGCGATATTTAGTGAAACGGAGCGCGAAGTGATCCTCCGTGCTCGAGCGGTAGGTGTTTCCGCGTGCGATGGCGGTGAACCGCCGGCCGCGCCGAGCTTCGTTTTCTTCGACGGAAAGCGAAGCGTCCGGTCCGCCAGGCGACGATGTTCCCGATGGAAGAAGCGTAGAAAGTTGCGCACGTACTCGGTATGGTTATTTCGTGGCTTTATTTAATGACATTCAGCACTCACCGAGCCGCCAGTTTGCTGCTGCAGGGGCACCAGTAGGGTGTTTGATGAAGGCCGCATTGAGGGAACAGCTGCTCGAAAAAGGACTGGCCTCTGGGGCACGCCAAGATACTTTCCGAGGGCAAGATTATACACATAATCCGAGGGCGAGAAATGCAGAGAGCACACCATAGGTATTTCTGGCTCTTTTGCCGTTTTATCATCGGCAGAGCACTGAGCCATTGCGAACGCCGGGGAGCCGGGGCTCTCCGTGCGACACCACATGAAAGGACACAATCGAGTCAACACTGCCGCTGCCCCTGAGCAAGCGCCTTGGGCCATTTATACAGCCCTCAACACTACACACACGAGGCATTTTCTGGCTGTTTCCCGCGAAGTCAACGTTTTTCGAGCCACGCAACACGCAACCAAACACCGTAGAGCGGAACAGGCGCGCGCAACGATGCATTCAGCAAAAACGAAACTACGAAACTATCGCGGCCGCATGTATCGCCATGCCATTTTTTCTTATTTATTTAATTTTGTGCTAAACTTGTACTTCCTCGCTTGAAACTGTTTAAAAAGTTGGCAAATGCTGTTTATGCACGTTTAAGGTGTATTTCATTTTGCGCTTTATTAACAGCGATAAATCGCTCTCGACCAATCGCGACCGGCCTGCATTTGTAATCTCCGACGTCACGAAAGTGTAGTGCGGAAATTTCGAAGGGGCGTCAGCACCTATCCTTCAGATTTTCGCTATTTTCTCGCTTATTAAACATCTGTTTGTAGTCAGAATGGTATGGCTCTGATCGTGAAAGGATAATCTACCATTTAAGCTCCACTTCCGGTTTCTCTTTAGTGTCCCTTTAAGAGAAAAAAGTGGAGCTGAGCAGGCCATGCAATACGTATTACGTAATGCAGATAATCGGTGGACCATTAGAGTTGCAGAATGGGTGCAAAGGCAAATAAATCGCAGCCGAGGAAGGCAGAAAAATAGGTTGCGTGATGAAATTAGGAAAAACAGGCGCAAGTTGTAATAGACTATTGCAGGACAGGGGTACTTGGAGATCGCAGGGCTAACGCCTTCGTCCTGCAGTGGGCATAAAAATAGGCTGCTGCGGCTTGTGCTGCTGCTGATGCTGCTAGTGCTGCTGCTGATGATGATTAGGATGATCTACCTTACATAGTTACCTATGTCTATAACGAATCCGGTCCTGTAAATTCCACATCAGCTTTGTTTTGCCACGGGCACTCGTAGGGTACTTCATGCAGTTTTGGGTGACTGTCTGTGTGCCTCTCTACCTCTGCGTGCCTGCTATTTCTCTAACCATTTTCGAGCCAACATGGGCCAGTGGTATTCTTTCAATTGTCTAGAAAGCGGCTGAACCCATCTGACGATGACTGTAGGCGGTATTGCGTTAGCATTTAAACAACATAGTGACACAACATATTGCCACCGTCGAAAAGTGTTACTGAACGGGCGTGTACTGCATGCAGCAGGATCTCCTTTCTCGCGCTTCCTTAGAAGCACTCTGCACCGTTAACCCTGTACGTGGCCTCCGAAATGCATGAAGCGCCAGTGCGTGCGAACGCTTACAAATGCGTCATGCGGCCACCGGGCCCCTCTCTCGCGATTGTTCTTGGACATGCTGCAAAATTCGGTAGGACTGGCGAGAAGCCCACGCGTGGCCTCCGTGACAAAAAGAGCGGCGCGCCGGTGCGTGCCAACGCTGAGAATGTTTCCTTCACTTGCCTCACACTCAGTGGCACGTACTGAGTGACCCAAGTTTGCGAGAGCTTCGATGAAGAGCTGCACATACCCAGTCTAATCATCGCGGAGCTTGCAAAACCGTTGGCATTAAAGGCGTGCACTGAACGCGGCGCATACCCAGCCTGTTATTCCGTAGTGTTCCTGTCCTTGAGGAGGCCTTGTGACATGGGTTTGATTCCAATCCACATCGGATAAAACTACGGGCCTCTAATGTTGTTTTAGAGGCACATTTTAGAGTCGCCCATACCTAGTTACCTTAGTTGGCGTCAAATACGTTCGTTGAAGAGAGGCATACAACTGCTGGTCCATACCTGGTGACACAAAGTTGTCGTAAAAGATATTCATTGAAGACCAGCATGACAAAGCCGCAGCTGCCACTTCTCAAAACCGGCGTCAACGCAGTCCCGCATCTACCGTAACCCTTGTCCGCCTGGAAGAGGTTCGTGGGAGAGTGACAACTATGTACATAGTGGCACCAACTCAGTGACCCAAGTGAGTCTAATGGTTGGTTTTGATCCCACTTACCTTAGAATAGGAGACCGGTGCTCTAACCAGTTGAGTACGGAATACTCATTTACCCAGGTAGGCGAAAAACGGTTAGAGACAAGCATACATCGATAGATACATAGATCTAAACATAGCACATACATAGATGGCTAGCGGAAAGGGTGTGAACTACCCAAAGAATGATAACGCCTTAATAATGGAGTATCAGACTTCTGCGATAAGGGAAACGTGCTGGAAACCTTTTGTATGACCCACCTAAGTTAGTGCAGTGTGACATATCGTACGGGTGATTCATTAATGAACCCGTGCAACGCAAACCTGCTCTACTGGGCATGAGTCATTGCTTATAACTCCACTCTTCAATGGCTCAATCCAACTTGGATCACTGCTTGCTTGAAACTTGTATGTGATACAGTTGGTTAACCTCTTTGATGTGAATTTGGGTCACTGGGTGTGTGCAACAGGTTACGTGCTCTTCTTCAATGAACCTTTTTACCACCAACTTTGGTCATTCGGTATGTGCCACAACGTATGTGCTGCTCTTTATTAAGCCTGTTTTAGGCCAACTTGGCTAACTGGGCACCTGTCACTGGGCCTGTGCCACTCTTCAATGAACGTAATTTACACCGACACGCGTCACTAGCTATGTGTAACTGGGCATACTTAGCTCTTCAATTGCTCATTTTGACCTTAATTTTGGTCAGAGAGTTTGTGCCTCTCCGTATGTGACGCCCTTCATTAACAACAAAAATTGGCAGTACCAATCTCACAATGACTGTCGAGGGTGATGCCTTTAGCATTGAATCAATATAGCGAAATAATGTATTGCCAGCGTCGAAACGAGTTATGTACGAGGCGTGTGTCGCAGCCGCCCTCCTCCTTCGCGCTTCCCTGAGACCACTCTGTCATCTAGCGGCGCCACCCCAAAGCCTGGGTGAGGCCTCCTACATTCGTGGTGCACCGATGCGTGCGAACGCTGAGAAATACGTATTACGGCAACCGGACTCCGCTGTCGCGCTTGTTTCTGGCTTTTATTTTATTGTGCTCGAGCAAGGGTTATCCATATGGTGTATACGGTTTCATTGTACCAATAATTTTTTTAGATTCACCGTCAAAGGCACAGCAGTGTCCCGGGGCTTTCAGAATGTTAGACAGGAGAAAGCCCCGGGACAGGACTCGCGAGAACCTTGATTACCACCATGCGCCGTTTTCACTGTCTTAACCTGAAGCTTATCACCAGGTTCGAAAACATCTTCGTGGTGGCTGTAGACAATGACGTCGGCACACTACTGTGGCGATGGGGGAAAATCATGGTGCCTAGTCCAAATACCAGGACCAACTACTTTATGCTTTGAACGCCCAAGCGCTCGCTCCAGTCGCACATTCACGGACTTCGTCGTCGTTGGTACGTCGGCACTTCGGCGCTGCCAGAAGTTCCTCTGCCGCATAGACAGAGTCCTGTCGGTGGGCGACAAGAAAGCAAGAGCAGCGAGGAGTCCGTAGAGAACAGGGCTGCGCGTGGACAAGACGGGAAGGGGCTTGCAGCTGGCGGCGCGTTCTTGTATGGTCATGCGCACAATCAGCGATATCTGAGCGATATCTGAGTCAAAACCAGGTGGTGGACGAAGGGAATGTTTGATGATATTCTGGTTAGCTGTGAATGGGTAGCCGTCGTGGTGCTGAATCCTTGCGGTGTGGGATTACTCGACGCGGCTGGCAGAGGTGAAGCAGTTATAGCGGATGGGCATGGGTGGCGACCTGGTTGCTCGGCAACAAGAGAGTGAGGTGGCACTGCCGGTGTTGGTGGGCCTAACATGAACGCCCCAAGCGCGTGATATGCTTTTAATCCAGGAGCCGGGGCATAGCAGCGCAGAACAGTAACCACCATGATTAACATGATGTGGTACTTGTCCTGTTTCGTAGTGATGCTATGGAAGTAAAAACACGTCTCTAGTTTGAAAAGCCGCATGATACAGCTTCTAGGCCAGAACTCAGCGAACGGCGGTGGTTCGAGGATGCAGTGCGCGTAGGTTTCTTCCGGTCGGAGCGCCATAAGAATAGATGGGGCCAGGGTTTCAGCTGAGTCGGTGCTTGCTGGATGCCTAGTGGAATCTTCTGGAGAGCCTGTTACATGGTCCGGTGTCACCACTGTGGCGATGCTGGAAAAAGTTTGTGGCACTCTGAAATTCCAGAATCAATCACTTTATTTTTCGAAAGCCGAAGCGCTCGCGGCACTCACGCACTTCGTGATCGTCATTGCAGTCGGCATATCGGCGCTGTGACACTACAAACGTCTGCCATCCGCAGAAGCCCCTGTGGGAAGCTTGACGAGAAGACCGTCTTCTTTTCTCTCAAACTCATAAGGTCCTACTAAATTAAATGCACTGCTTTCATCTGTTCGTGCCGGTTCGTTTCACTTTGTATAAGATAGGCTGTGACATTAAAGAAAGCACATTAGCTTATCAATGGATTTTGCGCAATCTTGAGGGTGAGAGGGGTCGAATGCATTTCCCATGCTTGAGCCATATACCCGGTCCTGCAGTGCAAGGCTTATCTTGTTATAGTGACTGTGAAGGAAAATACATTGCCAGAACCGTGACTCGCGAATTTGATCATTTATTACGTGAACTCGTTCATAAAAAAGTGACACTCAAAGCAACAAAATAGCGTCTCTTGTGCCGAGTGATAACTTCGTAACGTAGGCTAAAGTGTACTAGAATGTTTTGTAGTGGGATCAGAGGAGGGCGCGGGCAGATGCGTTGCATGATGCCTGCCGAGAGGGAGCGCGGTGAGACGTTCCTCCTGATGCTTCGCTCCGGGACCCCGGGGCTGCCGAGCGGGCCTCGTTACTTTGACCATTTCACTTCGAAGTAAACTGCCGGCTTCTGGACTGCTGACGGGGCAATTATTTGTAGGGTAAAAAGAGCGATTCTCCGGACCACTGCAGACGGCTCGGGGAAGATTTCACGTCGTTAGCGCGATGATGCTGAATGTCTGCGCAGTTTGCTCTTACGATCATTACGCTTCCACGGGAAGCTTAATTTGCCCATGTCAGTGTCAGCCTATTCATAAGCAACGGGTTGATCCGTTACCTTCGTCATGCCCTTTGCTCTAACCGCATCGGGTTTGATTGTTAAACTACCATGGCTTGCATAGGCTCGGAGGCCAATTTGCTCAATTATGGATATGCAATCTCAAATGATTTATCAACAACACTTGTGCCCGCTCGCTTTTACAAGACCACTTCCATACAATACAAATCATAAGAGTAAATTGGCCGAAACAAAACAAGCATTTTTAGAGCATGTAGAAGCATTTTATTACAGTAACAAATACAACATATTGGTCAGGCGCATCTTGCAAAATTGTAGCAGAACTGCATGCAGACGCTAAGCAGCTTCCCAAATGACCACTCCCCCCCCCCCCCCCCCCCCCCCCATGTTCCATATTTCACCTAGATCTCATCTTTTGGAATTTCATTGTCTGCTTGTTGCCTCGCTTCTCTGCATTAACTCTATTCACGGAGAAGCACGGCCGAGAAGTTAGGTAGAAACTGACAACCTTCGTTGTTAGTTCAGCCGCGTGTTCGCTGCAACATAACAGGTTCGGGAGATTCGTGGGATGGCGCCTGCCGATAGCAGAATCCTTCCACGAGGAATGCGTTTTTCCTTCCCATCGATTGCATGCACCTAGTCTGTGATTATACGGGGTGTCCCAACTACAATGCACCAATATTTAAAAATAGGCCCATGCCACGCAGCTGGACAGAACGTAGTAACTTTTTCCGTCGCACAGAGTTACTCAGATTATTTCTTGCATTCCGTCTATTTACATAGTTACTATTAATTAATGAGACAGCTTCTCAAATGTTATAATTAGATGAAATCTGTCAGAAAGCTGTAGAGCAAAATAAAAAACTGCCGATAAAGATTTCAGTTCCTTTATACATGCTACATTAATGTATTTTTCCGAGCGTGAAAGAAGCCCGCGAATACAGCCAAAGTGCCTCGAGCGGCCAGTCGCGCGGCAATTTAGGTGTATTCGCGGGCTTCTTTCGTGCTTGGGAAAACTTTTCTGTAGCTCGTATTCATCAAAAGAAACGTGTACCGGGATTTTTCATGTTGCTCAACAATATTCCGATTTACACTTTTCATATAATTATTATATATTGTTACCAACAGTTATGACAGCCGTTTCTATAAAAACTAATTTATTCTGGGCGAACTTGTGCCCGTCAACTAAAGGTTCTGCACTCAACAACAGCGTGCCTCGAGCTTTACTTCTTCGAACCTCGTTTTTCTCTTCGTTGCCTCCTGTCGCGTGCCAGTCGTGCGATTCTCGCGCCCGAGCCACCGGTCTGTCGGCACCGGTACAGCGTTGTCTTGCGGTGCTTTGCTTGACGCTTGCGGTGTGGCGGCTCTTTGAAACACAGTTAGAATGTGGCGGTCGTCTTTGGTCTAACAATGCTGGCGGCATTAGCCCCCTCCGAAGAAGCATCGTCCCGATGCGGCGAAAGGCCCTAGCGAGGCGAACTACTTTAAAGGGGCAGTGGTCAGAGGATGGCCGGTGCTAGGCTTGATCGCATGTGCAAATTCTGTTATTCAATGCGTTTCATGGTAAGGCTTAATTCGTACTACGTGTACGACCTCTGGGCGAGTCCTGCGTCGTTTGAAGCAGACTTGGCCTTCAGGAGTTACCTCGTAGTTTAAGGGACTTAGCCGGCGAACTACTCTGTAGGGGCCAAAATAACGGCGCAGTAACTTCTCCGAAAGACCAGGCGTACGTATAGGCGTCCATACCCACACTTTGTCTCCAGGGTTGTACTGCACCTCTCTTCGCCCTTGGTTGTACCGGTTTGCGTCGACGTACTGCTGTTGTAAGATACGGTGCCTTGCCAACTGCCGTGCTTCTTCTGCCCTTTCTATGTTCTCACTAACGTTAGGGTCATCTTCGCTGCTGTTTACAGGTAACATCGCGTCTAGTGTCGTTGTTACTGTCCGACCGTAAACAAGTTCAAATGGCGTGAACTGTGTCGTCTCTTGTACTGCATACGCAAAGGTAGCATATGGTAGAATACTGTCCCAGGTCCGATGCTCTACGTCCACGTGCATTGAGATCATGTCAGCGAGCGTTCTGTTGAGCCGTTCAGTCAAGCCGTTTGTTTGCTGGTGGTACGCTGTGGTTTTTCTAACTTGTGCCCGTCAACTAAAGGTTCTACACTCAACAACAGCGTCCCTCGAGCTTCACTTCTTCGAACCTCGTCTTCCTCTTCGTCGCCTCCTGTCGCGTGCCAGTCGTACGATTCTCGCGCCCGAACCACCGGTCTGCGGCACCGGCCCAGCGTTGTCTTGCGGTGCTTTTCTTGACGCTTGCGGTGTGGCGGCTCTTTGAAACACATTTAGGATGTGGCGGTCGTCTTTGGTCTCACAATGCTGGCGGCATTATGAGAAGTTTAATAATTAATTAACACTAAGTAATTAGACGGAATGCAAGAAATAATCTGAGTATATCCAAGCGACGGCAAACAGCATTACCTTGGTTCTGTCCAGCTACGTGGCATTTGCATATTTTTAAACCTAGGTGCATGATAGTTGGGACACCCTGTATATCGCTGCTCGAAATGTAGCTCGCAGACCGCGGATGTTTCATCCAAAATTTTATCTGCACGGCGAAAGTTCCGTTCCCACTGCTTACTTTATCTCCGGAACATCTCGCGAAACATTGAATAAGGATGCCTTCGGTGCTTCTTTCACGCACCTGTACCCCGTACGGCACTCGGGCGCGAAACAAAAGTTGCGGCAATGGTTAGGCATTTTCGCCTACCCGAGACCCACGTCTGTAACGTGGGCGACACGAAGAGACAGACACTACACAGAAATGAAGCCGGCAGCAAGAAACGAGGTCACAGCCAACCGACCGCCACTGCAGCATAGAACAAATAACCACCCGCACAGCGAGACAGCGAAACGGGCGGGTGGGCTGGCGAGTTCAGGATTGATGATGATTTAGCGACATCCCATTTGAAACAGGGCAGTGACAAATAATCACCTAGCCGGCATTATTTATTTATTTAAAAATAGCTTACAGGCCCAGAGGCCGTTGAGTAAATGGGGTTTACTTATTACAATGAAAGCACAAGCAAACTGGTACGGAACAGGGTTACAATGCAAGTGAACATCAAAATGCAACGCAACAGAGTAAATTGCAAAATGCAGAGGCTATACTATACATGTTCTTTATGTATAATTTCTGTAAAGTTCTCATTAATGTTTTTCGTTTTTTCCCCAAAATCTATCCTTGTACAGCCTACTATAGTTTTTAAGAGACCTGGTCGCATCAATTTCTTACCTGCTTTTTTTTTCCACCAGTGCTCTAATCGTCTCTTGCCTATCTCTACGGGTGATCTGCTGATGTTTCCTTCCACTTTAAACCCAAGCGCTTCGGGGAGTTGCACGTTACCTACGGTTTTCGCTGGGCTGATCCCGTCGCATTCAATTAGGATGTGCTGAGTGGTCTCTGGATTTTTACTGCAGCATACACATGCCTCATCTAGTTCCGTATATTTGTGACATATTTGCGCCTGTGTTTGCGACAATGCATTACTGTCTTAACTTTGTTTAAATTTTCTATTACGCTTGAAAATGTAGACTCATTGTATGTTCCACCTTGATGTTACTTTGTACTGTGTATTTATTCTTTCTTTCTGTGAATGATTTAACATATATTTATCTAACTGCCCCCCCCCCCCTGCGATAATGCCTTCGAGGCGACGCAGGTATTCTGTAAATCAATAAATATTTGCTCCGGTATGTTTTGGTCCTTAGGCAACAGGCTCGAGCCTCAAATAGCAAGGCACTGCCCTTTGTGTTATCGTACAGATTTTGCTTTCTAGTATCTTTTTTCTCATTCTTTTAAATCTCCTTGGTCCTTTTTGTTTCCATTCTTTGCATCGAATTCACTGTCTCTCTTTCTCTCGCTTTCTTTCTGATGGCTCCTGGTTGTCGATTTACAGTTTCGATTATCCTGTACTTGGTTGTCAACTTCCTTGACCTCTTCCTCCATTCTGTGTCCACGCTTTTCAGGTACAGATACTTGGGCACTTTAGCCGCCCATCTATTTTCATACATGTTCCTAAGCCTTTCTTCAAAACTAATTTTGCTCTGTGCTCCTCTGACTTCAAAAGAGGCACAACCCATGTCACTCTACACTGCCTCGTTTGTGGTTTTACGGTGGGATCCCAAAACCAACCGGCCTACTGATGTTTGGTTAACTTCCAACCCCGACAAGATATCAGATTTTAAGCATGGAATGGCATTTGCGAACGTTAGCGCTGGCACCATTACTCCTTTCCAGTTTCCACGCACCACCTCATACTTATTGTGGCCCCACAGCGTTCTGCGTTTCATTAATGCTGCATTCCGCTTCACTCTTTATTTTCAGGTTATCTTGGTGGTTGCTTGAGTAATTCTTTCCTTCGTTTATGTGTACCCCGAGGTACTTATATTGCTTGACTATGGGTATGACTTGCTCTTTATTTGACACCACGTAATTACTCGTCTCTTCATTAAAGATCACAATTACTGATTTCTCTGTGCTAAACATAAGGTCTAGATTGGTCGCTGCGTTGCCACAGATACTCGCAAGTATCTGTAACTCTTTATTTTATTGTCTGCTAGTAGCACAATGTCGTCTGCGCACAACAGTCCAGGTACCTTCTGTTGCACCATTTGTCCTTTACGTAAGTAGGGTAAATCAAATCCTAATTCGCTGTTTTCGAGTCGTTTTTCTATGCCTTAACGTAAAGCGTGAACAACAATGGAGACAGAGGACATCCTTGCTTCAATCCTTGGTGAATTCCCATCATTTCATTAGCTTTTCAAATTTACCATACAACTTGTACTTGGTTGTCTCTATATATCTCCCTCATCAGCTCCACGAAATCGTCATCTATGCCTTCGGGCTTAAGAATATCCCATAACAATTTTCTGTGTACGTTGTCATAAGCTCCTTTAATATTCAGAAATGCTATCGATAATAGTCTTTTCTGAGCTACTGAAATCTGCATGCACTCAGTTAGTACAAACATATTATGCTCTAAGCGTCTGCCTGGCCTCAACCAATTCTCTAGTTCCCCCAATACATCGTTTTTCTCCACCCACTTCGACAGTTTTAATTTTATGGCTTGCATTGCCATTCTATATATAACCGACGTTACTGTAACTGGCCTGTACGAGCTCGTCTTATCCTTATCTCCTTTGCCTTTGTAGATGAGGTTCATGTTGCTTTCACGCCATCCAACGGGAATTTTCTTTGTTCTAATCACTTGCTCTGTGGCATAAGTCAGCAGTGCCTTGCTTTTTGGTCCGAGGTATTTGATTAGCTCAATTGGGATTTCATCGGTGGTTGTTGCCGTGTTTTTAGGGCCATTTAAGCTGCCTTTTTCTAATAAAATATTTATATGCTAAATTTTGATCTCTCAGGCATCTCTGTTGCTGGATCTGTTGTCTAAGCTACTTTTTCTCGTGCCGAAGTTATCCCTAATAACGTCTGTGATGAACCGCATCGCATCATCTCCTTCGTAGATGTTACCGTCTTCATCTCTTATAGCCGTTTGCGAGTCTTTAGTTGGAGCTCCGAGTGCTTTTATATGGTTCCAGAATCTTTTTGGAGCGCCTTTGTCTCTTTTGTGAATGTTATGCACCCAATTGCGCATTTTATTTTCTCTTGCACGAGCTCACTCGCAACCCTTTTCTTTTCTCGGTATGTGTTCCATCTAAGGAGCACCTCTTCTTCTTGTAATCCCAACTTTTTGACTTCTCGATGAGCCCTAGATGCCTCTTTACGCTATTCGATAGCTTGTTTTATTTTCTTGTTCCACCACTTACGTGATTTCCTCTTTCCAATACAACAATTGTTTGGCCGTGCCTGCCTTATTTGGTGCTGCATAACGTCTACCAGTTCCTTATATTCCCAGACTGCCATAGGAAAAGCCTCAATTTTCATCTCTACGTTTTTTGCGATCTTTGTTATTTGCTCTTCATTCATTATTAAAGATTCTGAGGCTATTTGTTCGTGTTCTGCGTTGGTATCTCTCCCAAACTTTAATGCTAAACGTCTATGTAACTTTGATTTTGCTTTAGGGAATAGTAAAATTGAGATCGTACCAGCTGTAAAAAAACTAGGCGTGCTTTTTTTTTCTGAATCACTTAGTTGGGATGCGCATTTCGACAGCGTAAGGTTAAGAATAAACAGAATAAACGGTATGGTAAATCGCCATAGACACGTACTTCCTCAACAGTCAAAGGTCTTGATATATAATGCATACATACTACCAATTATTTCCTACTGTTTTACGATATGGGGCAAAATGACGAAACAAAATGAACAAAAAATTCTTGTTGCTCAACAACGAGCAATACGTGTAATCGAAAATGTACCATGGTACACACACATTAACGCGCACTTCACTGCTTTTCATATCCTCAAAGTCAACGACTTGTATTCCTACAAGTTATTGATCATATACAAAACCGCAGTTCTGGGTAATAATGAGAGACTCTTGCCATTATTCAAATTAACCGTCCTACACCTGCTTACAATACCCGAAATTCTTTGGTGCCAACCTTTTTGTCGCACTACATATCACCAACAGTCTCCATCATATGTCTTACTGAGGTAACTTAATATTCTTAATGCAAATAACATATTTGTTGAACAAATTTCAAAGGGCATGCTGATTAACCATCTTTATACGTTTCAAAATCTTTAGTAATTATTTCTCTGACCTGTTCTAGCTAATGAGTGTTGTACATGTCATTTCTTTAATTATTTATACAAATGGATGTAATATTGGCCTACTGATACCAGTACGTTTCAGTAGAAGTGTCTATGTTAGATATGTGATTTACATTTTCTTTAGTTTGCTTGCGTTTTTTGACCAATGCAAGTATGTCAGTGTCAGTGAATTTTAAATTGTAGTCTTAAACAATCGTTGGTATTGCTGTTTCTCCATTTTGTGCATACAATGCATCTGTCTGAATGACGTGTGACCTACGGGCGCAGGTCGTTTCTCACGCTGCAAAAAGCAGCTTTTTGCTCGGCGTCCGTTCTTTGTGCTCAAACTGTACCCCAAAGAGAAATAAGCTTGTATTGTATGGTATTGTATGATCGCTACTCAGGCTATTTTTTTTTTCATTTTCGTCCATTATCATTTAGTCTAGTTGTTCGTAGACCATTTCTGAGACTAAGGTGTAGTCGATACATGATTGCCTGTTTCCGCATTGCCACGTTACCTGTCTATGACACTTATTCTCCGTGTTATCAGCTATAAGGTTCTGTTCATCACACAGATCCAGCACTAGAGAACCGTTGTAATCAGCGCGATCATATCTCCCACTAATATCACCTGGCCCGATTTACGTAACACATATTATTGTTTCTAATGCAATCAACCAATTCCTTATTTTTTTCTCTGCTATCACTACCTGTCCATAGGTAAGCTACTCCCAGCCACGTCTTTTTGCCTTGCCATGTGCCGCTAATTCATAAATGCTCTTTACATGTCTCGTTTACCCTTCGCCACTGCCGACTTCACCTAATTAGTACGCCTACGCCTGCCTCCGCCTTTCCTTCACCCGGTCATTCTGTTGCACCCTTCCCATACAAAATTTTTAATAACAGGCGGCTACTATAAATCTCGTATATGAGTTTCGGTCAAGGCGTACACGCTAATCGCTTCATCATTCAGCTGCGTTCGAATTTCCAGCCATTTTTCCCGCTTGCGACCACCCTGCATCTTTAGGTCGCAAATTTTACCTGCTCTATTCTTATCCTTTCTGCTTCTTTTCCAAACTCCTGGCCATCTAATTCTGCCCTTTACTGATTTCTCGCCACGTTCAATACTTAATACGGCTTCCTGACTGCTTGGGGCCCGCCTAAAAAGGCTACAGCTCGCGCCGTAAATCGACGTCCAAGCGGTGTTGCTACCCTTTCACTAAAGTGTGTCGTTGTCATGCACAAAATTGCCTTCGCGGCCTGTTCGGTGCATTTCTCGGTTGATGCCAATGACCGTAAAATTCATTGCTTTAGCTACAATCCAAACTTCA
Organism: Dermacentor silvarum; assembly: GCF_013339745.2. Classification (NCBI taxonomy): domain Eukaryota; kingdom Metazoa; phylum Arthropoda; class Arachnida; order Ixodida; family Ixodidae; genus Dermacentor; species Dermacentor silvarum. The sequence goes on from NC_051160.1 coordinate 153,590,765, forward strand.
TTGCTTACTTCAAGAACTACCCTTTCAATTTCACACCCCGGGCTTTCAAACTCTGGCACCGTACACACGGCGATTTGTGCTTCCTTTAAAACATTCCGCAGGTCGGTGACCCCTTTCGCTATTTGCTTTGTGATCCGTGCCCCTCGTCCGTGCAGTAAGTCAATCACTCCGCCAATTATAACCACGTTCCTTTGCTTTTGCTATCACCTTTCTAATCGGTTTTCCAGGAAGTCCGCTAACCTGGACAGGTTCCGTGCACCTGCCCTCTCTGTTATCGCCGGTTCTACTTTACGCATGTTGGAATCCCCTACAAAGACAATTCGACACTTTTGTTCCTCCTCGCCGCCGAAAGCTGCCCCTGACGTCACGAAGACCTCCCTTCCTGTCTTATTCTTGCCCTTTGCTTTGAGGTTTCTCCCGCGGCCGCGTCAGTGGTAGCCACTTCGTGACCATCACTGACGTTTCCGCCACTGCTATCCGGCGTTGCGGGTTCGGCTGTCTTAGCTGCACTTGCATCGCAGCCAGCTCCGTACGCGGTGCTCGCCTCGATGTGTTCACCATTATTTTGCGGAATGGTGGCCCTCAGCTGCATTTCTACGTTAGCTAGCTTTTCTTCTACCTCCTTCTTCTGCTTCTATTCGCTTTTAAGTTCCTTTTATAGCTTTCCAAGCCGCTTAGCTTGCTTATCCTTCTCCTGCTCTAGACGGTCTAGCCGCGACCCTAGCACACACATCCTACAGATAAAATCTCCAACGTTCGCTTCGCGTGCTGACTCACACCGCGTTTCTTCCAACGCGTAAGAACGCTCGCACTCAGAACAACGCACGCGTGGGTTCCCCCTAGTACCAACCATCACCTTGTACTAACAAGGCGTAGATGTGACAAAAATCCAGTTATTTGTTACCTACTTATATCTAAGCAAAAAGACCAAAAAACTGAAAAGCACGAAAAATAATTTATAAAAATTGCTCGGCTAAACTAAAACTCCTAAAAAATACTAAGATCGAAATATCAAATAAGAAAACTTATCCCATTGGCACGCTGCTCCTGCTGCGCTGAGAACTCGACACGTCTGTTCCTGTCGGCTTCACACGAGAGAGACCTGCCGAGGATGGTGCTGCAGGAAAGGAGGAAGCTGCTGTAGCGCCTCTAGCGGGCGCATTGGTTGGCGACAGTGGCCGCTTCAGTGGAGAGCATAGGCAGGATGGGCTAGTGAGCCCACTAGAAAAGCTTCTAGAACAGTGCACATAGGCTAACTAGTGAAACACGGTCACCAGAAAGATAAACAATGTGCGAGTTTTGATATCAACTAATGCAATAGCTGGCAGAAATGAAGCGTTAGTAAGGCTGTAGTTTAGTGGCTACGGCATTGTGCTGTTTAAGTCGACTTAAGATGGCTAGAATAGATTTGGCAGTATTGGTGGGGTGGTTATGGCGTTGAAGCATTGGCGGGCGCGGAGCGTAACAGCAGATCATGTTAGCACTGGTAATGCAGCTATCGCTACTTAAGGCACAGTACACGTGAGGGGAGCTAGGCGAGTGCGTAGGGAATAAGCCTGCGCTTTGGCATTATGACGTCGCCGTTTCGCTTAAGGTGGTATTGACAGACTTGCCAATAACAATAAGAAGCTCTGCTCAACGACCACACGTAAATAATGACGAACTCCGCAAGAAAGTCAATGAGAACGCTAACGTTGAAGCGCCAGGCGCACCGGTGTGAGACAGGCGGCAGTTCCTGACTTTCCGAGTGAATGATCACTTTTAGAAAATATTGACATCTTCTTTAACCATTTGATTGCATTTCCAGACTTTAGGAATTGTTCACTTTCAGGCTATGCAATGAAGCTGTGGTGGCGGCTGAGTGAAGGCATTCTATGGTGCTACATCTCAAGGCACACACATGAAAATACAGCCCGAAAAAAGTTGAAAGACTCCAGGTTTACTTTAGCATATCATGAACGTCACGGAAGAAGCAGTTCAAAACCACAATCACAAGAAAGAATATGTGAAAGGAGATTGACGTAACGCGACGGAAGCTTCAAATAGCGTATTCGTACCGTCTGCCTTCTCTTGCCTTGTTATCTGCTTTTACGAGTAAATAGATACTTCTCATCGAATAGAACTAGATGAGGATGTTAGTGATATATTTAGAGCTTCGTGCGCAAGAAACTGGAGTGAGTCAAAGTTAGATACAATAGCTCTAGAATTTTACTTTTCTGAAACTGTACGTGAACGAATCATCAACGCCTGGGATAAATATCTGGTGTTGCTCAGATATGCAAAACACTCCTCCTCTGTATACATCGTTTATTAAGCAGGCATGATCAGGTACTTCAGAAACAGGTGACTGAATCAGCGCTTGCGAGCACTTGTCACATTTGTTCTTATTATTATTTTTTCGGGCTACAGAATTTGTTACGCAATAAATTAGTTACTAAATAACAATGACTAAACTACGATGTACTAAGTAACAATTATGAAATAATACAAACCAGGAAGTCAAAAAGAAACCTTCTCCAGATTGTCAGGCAATGCGCACAGTCAATAGCACCAAATGCGCTCAAAAAGGAGATGTCACTGGTACACCAATCACCATCCGGACAAATACTGTAGGCCGGTAGCAGCTGGCGTGCGAGAAAATTACTTTTTCCGAGGACGTTAATACACCCGAACACCAGCTATGTTCGAACCAGCCATGGATGCACGAGCTTACATCCATGTTCAAAGCAATGTGTTCGGCATTTTAAAGGTTTATCCGTTATCGTTTCTCTATTGAAGGCACCTCGGAGTTGTTCTAATCGAGACAGCAGCCAGCTGCTGAGGCGCCACCTCACAAACAGGCGTATAAGAAGCCGCGCCGGAACCTCTATGCTGGCACTGAATTATTTGTGCGTAGAGCGCCGCGGGCCCCCTGCCGTGATGCCCCCTTCCCCTTATAGCCATTTATGGATGTGGCGTTTGGGTTCTGGGCGCAGGCGCTGCTTTTCTATAGAGGCGAAAAAATAAACATGCGTGAACTTCAATAAATGGGTAAATTTAAAAAATGCAGATGATACAAGAAATGCGAAATACTCCAATATAGTCTCCTTTATTACCATGCCGCTGTTTTGGCGCGTGAAATGTCAAAGTTTATCGAAAGCGTCATGCAAAGCCGGATGACTGCTTAATGACGCATGTGAAGCTCTGTGTTACAACAGCTGGACAGCTTAGTTTCCTTTCTGCGTATGAGCTGTGGGTGCCTCATATATCTACAAAACATCGCACAGATGTTGACAATTCGCTGCTCTTCCTGTGAAATGTTTTCAAGCCTACAGATCGCTTCTGTGACCCCTGAAATAAGGCACCGCTTATGCATTATTCATCAGAAGATATTTGCGCACACCGAAATTCCGACCTTTTCAACGCACACATTTGGCAGCGAATAGGACATCGTAAAACGAGCGCACGAGGCGATCACGTGAAAATACAATTCGTACAAGTGCGCTTAGCACTAATTAACACTCCGCTTACTACACCGACAATTTAGAATTATCTTTTAAATAGCTTGACTTCTATAAGAACGCCTTGATGTGCGTATTCTTAACTTCACTGCTATCAGGTAATTGAAAATGAGGTCAATGTTTCCTCCATAGAAGGTAAAGAAAGTGGAAAGCCTAATGCAAATGATCAAACCATTCTATCTCAGTTACAAAATAATCAAAGAACGTAGTACCAGACACCGCGAGCGATACGAAAGCTTTATGATCTTGCACACTCGAAATAAGCCGAGAGAGGAATCCCAACCCCATGCCTGGAATCCGCCCTCCTGAGTGTCCAATGCACGCCGATTTTGATGAACAATTGGTGAGGTTTCTTGTAGCCGGCTATCCGTGCTCGGTTTGGAAAATGGTCTCCGATACACTCAAGAATGGTATGCGCACAGGCATATGTCGACCGTTTTAGTTGAAAAAGAAATCGTGCCCGAAGTGGTGCCCTACGCCCATAAATACTCCCAAACGTCAGTGACGTGGCCGGTGTTACGTTCGGCGACCAGCGGGGGCAGCGATCTTGGAAGTATCTCCTGATTGCCTGCGACGAATCGCTTCGGGAGGCTGAAAACGTCCCGCCGGGAAAAATCAGCGGCAACACCATGCCTCTACACCTTTCAACGAGTACGTGTCTCGACGCTATAGGAAGAGAAGGCTCTTGGAAAAGGGCCGCTACTACGACGCTTTCTCTGGGCCGCTCGACAGACCAGCTGGCCACCAAGGCCGTTCTCCAAATAAACCCGTCGATGGCTGGCCATTCTAGGAACAACCGACGCGTCAGTTCAAGTCTGGCGCGAAGCCACCTGTCTACAAGTGTCCCCTCCTCTCTGTGGTGGAGTGAGCAGTGAAAGTGTTCGGGAAACGACGGCGACGGGGGATTATGCGCAGCCTCGCCCTCAAGGCGGACCCTTCGGTGACTGTCGACGCTCCGATTGGAGGATGGTGGGACCGCTGCTTAGAAAAAGGGGTTTTAAGCGGATCTTTGGGGGCTATCAGGAGTGCTCTCCTATCTTCCCTGAGATGTAGGCAGTGCTTCGTTCTACTATGCTTCGATCCAGTCTTGTTAGACTGAGGAGACGTATCGTTCTCCTACCTCTCATGTAAATAATGTAAATAAACCCAGTACTCTTTGTTCTCGATGGGAACCTGTTCCTCCCTTCAACAACGTCTTCAGCGCCAGCGTGGATGAGGCGGACGACGGCATGGGCCAGCTACCACTTTGGATATGCCCTAGTCCAACTCTTACAACTGGCGAGGCCACGACCCCTACAGCTGGTGGGCAGCGGTGAGATTGACCTCATGGACCTTCGGATAGACCACGACTCCCAGCTCCAACAACTGGTGGGCAGCGGTGAGATTGACCTCACGGATCTTGGACGTGGTTACCGACCGGTATTCTGATAAAGTTGGAGGCAACTTGGGAATGACCACCTCTTGCAACAGACTGGGTACGGCGGAGAAGGACTGGTGATATGGTGCTACTTCTGTGGTTAAGCGTTTGGTTTTGGCTGTAAGATCTACCAGGCTTTTATTTCTCTGTGTTTGTAGAATTGAATCGCTGTGGATCTTTTACTTGCATTCTGATTCTGATTTGCGTGTGTATCGCAGCAAGTATTGTGTGACAGCAGAGCCAAAGCTTAAAATAGTGACCATGGTCCTGTTGAGTTTGACGAGAGCTGGCCTGTTGTGGTTGTGGGAAGAAGTCGGGGTAGACGTAGAGGAGGACTTAGCGAAAGCAGAGATTCGTAAAACCATTCTCCAAAGTGACAATGATTTGTACATCATCGAACATCTCGGTAACAAAATTCTAAGCAAAATACAAAAGCAGGAAGCAATTAGGCAGGAACAGGAAAACATTAGACAGGAACAGGAAGAAAATAGGCAGAAGTGGAAAAGAATTTTGCAGGAAAATGCAGTCCGGAAGAAAGGGAAATAAGCAGGAAGTATTTAGCATCGGTGGACAGATACATTGGACGTTTGGAGCAGGCAATCGAAGACAGACAACGGAGGCTTGGGAAATCTGTAGGTTGGAGGTAGCTAAAGTGGGAGGAAGTCGCTAGCAGGGTTTTGTCTAGAGACAAAGAGGTTAGTACCTGTGAGGTTAGCAGCGAGTTCAAAGATGAACACAAAGTGTTAGCTGGTAACGATGCCTTAGTGGCGACAGAGGCCGTTGAAGGCCGTAGTGAGAGCGACGAGGTGCTGTGCCAGCTAAGCTAAGCCAGAAACAGCTAAGACAGCTAAGCCAAGAATCAGCTAAGCCAGCTGTGAATGAATTGGCACACTCACAGTGTGTGGGCGTCGCAGGAGTTGTTAGTGAGGTCGTTAACGAAGAACAGGGCACTGCTGACCCGACAGACATGAGCGCACAGGTCGAGTCAGGGCTGCGTGCCGATGCGCAGTGCAAGCTGGACGATGCGGTTGTGGGCAGTTCGCAGGATTGCGAGCTGCGTAGCTCAAAAGTAAACAACCGCATGGTTCAGGGATCGGTAAAGCTGTCCGCCAGTCTAGGTTGCCAAAAGAAAGATGATTTAGGCACGAATCATTCGGACTGTGCGGGTGAGACAGCGTTCGAGACCGACGAGCTGTGTGCCGATGCACAGCGTGAGCTGGACAATGCAGTAGTGGGCAGTCCGCAGGATTGCGAGTTGCGTAGCTCGAGTACAGACTGCTGCATTGTTCCAGAGTCGGTCGAGCTGTCCGCCAGTCGGGGCGAAGAGGGAGATGATTTAATAGTAAATCACTCTGACTGTGCGGGTAAGACAGTGATCCGGACCGATGAGATATGCAACGGTCAGCACGAGGCGCGAGCAGATGACTCAAAAGTGAGTTCGAAGAAAAGGCGCCGTAGAAGGAAGCGCCGTAAGGATCGGAATGCGGTAGAGAGTCTGACGCTGCCTAGCAAAATGAAAGGCGTCAAGATGCATGAGCGAGGCGCCAAGAAAAGAAAGGTGCAATCGGCGTTTTCGATTAAAGCGTGTCCGAGCTGCCGGCTAAAAGGCGTCAAAGGAGCGTGGTCTGCACGAACGCGGTCAAAGGGCACGGGGCAATTATGTTCCCCATCGTTTCGTTTTTTTTTTTTTTTTCGGAGTGCGGCATGCAGTGCGAGGGGGCGCAAGGGGGCAGTACGAGGTAAAGTCCCTATATAAGAAAAGTACCGCCATCTACTTATTCCTGCGCCGCCTCCTCTCCTAAAGCGCTTGCTTTTTTCTTTACTTTTTGCTTGCGAAAGCCAAGTCGACGGTGGCACACCAAGAAAGTCCACGTTGAAGCTTTCAGGCAGGGCGCGCGCCGCCGTCGCAGCCGGCGACTGCGGCTGCGCAGAGGACTTTCAACATGGCTCTGAGGCGGAAAAAAAGAAAACATAAAGAAGCGAAAAACGCGCGCTATCATTGTCCAATCGGAGATACAGGAGAGAGAGAAGCGGCGTTTATCAAAGGATGGCGGTACTTTTCTTATATAGGGACTTTAGTACGAGGTAAAGTGATAGGGAGACGCGACGCGGTCAACCGAGGTCGTTTTGAAAGCATGCCGCCAGGGAACAAATTGGCAGGGGACTGTGACGTCTCTAAAGAATGGACGGAATGTCAGGCCTTTTGTTACTCCTGGTTAACAGAATAGCTGTCAGAGCGCGACCACCTCCAGTACGGCTCAAAAGTACGAGTCCGTTGCAATCAATCGGAACGACAGGAAAAAGGGAAGGTTCCGCAGAAAGCAAACGCTTTGTTTTGTTTGTTTATTTTTGAGCATTTCAAAGTTTCCCGATTTGGGATTAGAATTTCTTTCAATAAGTAATTTTTGAGCTTTGTTAATTTTTTCGTTTGAGAAGCTCCGGGTTTGAAAGATTTGATTTCAGTAAAGCTTTAGTTTCGCGAAGGGTTCATTAATGAGCAGTTAGGCTTTGTTTTTTTTTTGTGTGTGGCTTGAAGCGTCAAGGTCATTTCTTAAAAGCCTATTGTAACACGCGCGGGTATCAGTTAACCTTAACCTTAGTTAAAATTGTCAATTTTGCTTTAAGAGTTAAGCGCGTGGTGTTTTCAGTGAGTGCATAGGTTGCACTGAGAAAGGTACGTTCCATTAGCTCGTGTCCTGTGTGGACGGAAAGAAACAGAAGGTTTAAGACTGGGTCGCTCGTGTGTGTTCTGGGCGGCAGTGTTCTGATTTTTCTATTAAGCGTGCGTGGACGTAGTTATCAGCAGACACATTTTCTTTTGAAGTTTTTGTGAGTGCGTAAGTTACGCAGGTTTAGTTTTGTTCTTTTAAGGCCTGTCCTGAAAAGAAAAAAAAAGTAAAAGAAAATGTCTGCGTGAGACGCAAGTATGCGTTGTGATTAGGGAGCGCAAAATTGGCGCGATTTTGATTATGTATCCTTGGAATACACGAGGTTGTGCAGTGGCGCCAGTAGGTGCGATACGTAGTCCACTCTGATAAGGGTATGAACAGGCTGCTCGTGAAGTTAGGCTGCTGAAGTTATGCTGAAGCGTTGGTTATTTAGAGCCTTTGGTTTAACTCTTCGTATACCTTTGCTCACGTGCAGCGCGACAGTCGGGTTTCATTGAACTGAAAGGAACGTGAGCGCTCGCTTTGGCGGCACAAAATTTTGGGGTCGAAATTTGCAGTCCCCAGTTGAGCGGCTTATATTGAAATTGTGGTATGAGGCCTGGTGAATTAAACAGCTTATTCCGGGCGTTTGCACGCTGAGTGGTACTGTGTTGCCGGGATCGACTCTTTCGTGCCGGTTGTTGTGAGATGGTTGGGGGCATTCCCAGTTTGCAGTTGTTGCAGAATGCCAAGCCATCTTCTTGGTCACCAGCCATTCTATTCTTGACCAGTGGTTGTCAGCGCTGGCCAGTCGAGATTTTCCGGGCCATGGAGGAGCAGTTACGTTCGACGACCAGCGGGGGCAGCGATCTTGGAAGTATCTCCTGATTGCCTGCGAGGAATCGCTTCGGGAGGCTGAAAAACGTCCCGCCGGGAAAAATCAGCGGCGACACCATGCCTCTACACCTTTCAACGAGTACGTGTCTCGACGCTATAGGAAGAGAAGGCTCTTGGAAAAGGGCCGCTACTACGACGCTTTCTCTGGGCCGCTCGACAGACCAGCTGGCCACCAAGGCCGTTCTCCAAATAAACCCGTCGATGGCTGGCCATTCTAGGAACAACCGACGCGTCAGTTCAAGTCTGGCGCGAAGCCACCTGTCTACAAGTGTCCCCTCCTCTCTGTGGTGGAGTGAGCAGTGAAAGTGTTCGGGAAACGACGGCGACGGGGGATTATGCGCAGCCTCGCCCTCAAGGCGGACCCTTCGGTGACTATCGACGCTCCCATTGGAGGATGGTGGGACCGCAGCTTGGACAAAGGGGTTTTAAGCGGACCTTTGGGGGCCTTCAGGAGTGCTCTCCCATCTGCCCTGAGATGCAGGCAATGCTTCCTTCTAGTATGCTTCGTTCCAGTCATGTTAGACTAAGGAGACGTATCGTTCTCCTACCTCTCATGCAAATAATGTAAATAAACCCAGTACTCTTCGTTCTCGATGAGAACCTGTTCCTCCCTTCAACAACGTCTTCAGCGTCAGCGTGGATGAGGAGGACGACGGCATGGGCCAGCTACCACTTTGGATATGCCTGACTCCACCTCTTTCAACTGGCGAGGCCACGACCGCAACCCCTACAGTTGGTGGGCAGCGGTAAGATTGACCTCACGGACCTTCGGATAGACCACGACTTCCAGCTCCAACACCGGCCATTATGGCATACCAAAAGTGCTTTCGTGTTTTGTTTCGCAGCGCCGCGTAAACACGCTAGCCAGTTCTTCCATATTTTTTGTGAAGACAGAAAGCGTGAATGCCAGAAGTAGCACGCTATGCCATATGTGAATTCCGCAATTGCTGTGAATCATTTGTTGCCGCTGGCACGTGAGAAAGCTTATATATATCCAACCGGGCGGCGTCCAATAACAGAGCATTGGAACATGAACTTTCAGATCCGAATAAAGTCAATGCGAATCTTCCTGTACACTGCTTGGTTTGCAAGTGTATTTCTGTATTAGAATTCTGGCAAAATGAGTGCAAAAAAAAAAAGATCAGTGCAGCTTCACTGACTAAACGTAGTGAACACTGATGAGACAACGGAGCTGGTGGCTTCAACTTGGGTTTTACTTGGCTTTAACTCGACTCTTTGCTTTTAACTTGGCATTTACTTGCTTTAGCTTTACAGTACGGGTTGGTAGCAGCTGAAGCCACCAGTTCCCCTGTTTCATGCTCGAGCAGCTTCCCGTCGTCTATCGTGGCGCGCCATATCTTCGTCGTCGCCATACTCGACGCCGAACGTCGGAATGCTCTGCACCGACAGTGAACGCTTTTATAATGCTCCGTAGACCCCCCCCTCTATCTCTCCCCGGAAAGCGTCGCGCCGCCGCTATGTCGCCATCTCTCTCTCCTGGCCTCCGCCCACCTGTCGCTCGGCGCGGGCTCTCCCATCTCATTCTCGCCCCTCTCCGACCACCTGTGGCTGGCGCGCGCTCCTCATTGGCTCTCCGCTTCCTTGGCTCCGCCCCCAGCAAATGCGCCTCCACTCTGCTCTGTCTCTCACTCTCTTTCCACTCCTTCACTTACCTCGCTTCGCAAAAGTGGTCAACGCTCGACACGGTTCAACTTTGGCCTTAAACAGCTGCGCTGTTCAAAAAGAAAACAAGAAAAATACTGCACGCGTAGTGATATACCAAAAATAAGTAAGTGAGAAGTCTAACTGCATAAGCGGACGCGAAATTGTGTGTTTTTTCAATTTTTTCCCTCGCGACACCTCTAGCATACCCTTCTATTCTGTACGTTTTCCTCTTCTTGGCTATGGTGCTCCCTTATATCAATTGTGAAAAACCACTCGGGGTGTCCGGTTATCGATTGTTTGTGTTCGTTTTCGTTTGTTTTCCTCGCATACTGTAGCTTTATTAAGTAACAGCCAGCTTGACCAAGAACAGATTACTTCGCAAATCATTATATTTCACAGAATAAAGGAACGTAATATTTATTTTTTGTCTTTTATCTCGCGATATGTGTTTACATGTGTTTGATAGTGAGCGGTGCGTTTCATATAAAGCATAAATTATCGAATTCTGCAATTATTGGGTTTATACCAGAAAAGGCCAAAATATGGTCGAAATTTCATAAAGTATAGTTAATTCATTGATTCTTTACTATATCAGACACACATATTTCGATTGCAAGGAATCTGCCCTTTTAGCTGCTGAAAATTGCAAAAGGAGAAAAAAAATTCATAGAAAATGCACCAAAGGTATTCGCTGTGCAGGCACTGTTTTCATTCACTAATTGTTCTTGCAAAGACGCGACAATGTAAATGTAGTAGAACATTTTAAACAGTATCCCGAAATCCGGCTCTAAAACTTTGAAGTATGAAATATTGTAATGCATATGTTACTTGAAATATGGCAGTTGAACTCCGCTGTGACTTAACAACTCCACTGTGGTTTTATGACGCTCATGTGCGACCATATTGTCACGTAGATTGAGCAAATAGTATTGCTTTATTCAACTTAATTTCATCTGGTAGGTTAATTATCAAGGCAATAAAATATCCGTGTTTCGCATTGGGGCCGAATTTCGGCTGTGCTTACAATATTTTAACATGCTGAGTGTTCAAGGCAGCGGCAAAAATCTAGTTTTTTTTTTCGTCCTGTCAAGTTAAGATGCCACACTTCTACATTCCCGCTGATTCGCAGAACCCCAGTATTACCAGATTGAACAAATGCAAGGCAATGTGCAAAATGGTTGCGCCATTTAACGTGTCAAACATTTTTGTAATAGAGTAAAATTGAGGGCATTTTCAGCGCTATGTATTATTTTTCGCTTCACATTCACCAATGTTGAAATATTTTGCAGAATCCCATTTGGTTTCAAGTATTTACCTACAAACAGTTGAAAGTTTGAAATCAATTACGTTAAATAATTGGGCTGACAAACTACGACACATTATTTAACTCCTGCAGAAAGAATTCAGAAATGAAATAGACACTAGTAGCGAGCTACACTGTGCTTTAGAAGGTAACAAAAGCGTTGAAATGTTATTTCGGTTTTATTTTACCATAAAATAGTTCCAGGTTAAGCAATGTAAACGAGAAATCATTCATTGTTGCCAAATTTTGATATATTCTTGACACAAAAGATGTTCCAATGTCTCGGCTTAAGGAGGTCTTCTGCTTTTGAAATATTTAATTAGCTTCACTGTCTTTTCTTTCCCTGATCGTGCTTGCGACGACAATGCGGATAATACGTTTGTAAACTGAGGACAATGTACGGATATTTTTCTGGCCTCCTTCCACTATTGAAGCAGGTGTCTCATCTCTTCAACATCAACAAGATGCCAATATCTGTCTAACTGTTCGTAATGTTGTTTTCACTTAGTCAGGCCTTGCCAGTATTGAAATTCGCCCTTCGACGCCACTCCTTACGCGGCAAAGGCGTGTCACCTTGTTCTGCAGCGGGGCGCCGTCTCTCATCTCACCACCTGCATTCTCACCTTGTATTGTCCTTCTCTCATCTGAGCGAGAAGCTCGCCTTAAAGAGTCCGACATCTAAATAATCTAGAAACTATGCTGACGAGAGTTTCCCCCAAAGTGGGGCGTAGGCGGATGCTGGCGGCAACTGGTACCGTTTTTCCACCGACTGAGAGACGCCGATAACGTACACTAATCGATGGCGTGTTCCACTGTTGTGACATGGCTGTCCATCATTTCCCCTATATTACACGCGCAAATCTGCAAGGGTGGAACTTTTTATTCTATACAGCTTTGCGAAGTCATAAATACCATACCTGGGTATACACCTAGTCAGGCTGAATCCCAGGCCCGACTACAGCTCGAAGGTCCTCGACCCGGGTCCACGGCAAAACTTTCATAACTGGCGCGAGCCCGGCCCCTTGCTTTCGGGTGAGCCCGAGCCCGTGCAGTGCTCTACCGCTTCATACTGGCGAATCCCCCAATTGCACCGCACACGTTGTTATCACGATCAAGTTAATGAATAGTGCTTGTTAGCGATTTTGTTCAAATACCTAAGTCAATATCTTTCGCGAATATAAAAAAATAGTTGTAATATTTAACCAGCATTTAAATAACGTCACATTCAGAAAAAAATCGGAATTGCAGGTAATTTCAAAAACTCAACTCGTTCACTTAACGTTTTGACGTCCCGCAACCCACTGACTTACCCGGTGCTGCACTTCGTTTCTTAAAGAATAAACAAGCTTAAATACAGAAGGGTCTAATAATTATTGCCAGTTCCAAATTCCTAAAATATTTACTTAATACTATCAAACGACCATAGTATCGAACGAACTTAGGTATCTTTTAAATAGGTCCACTTTTTCAGGAAACGATGTACACCTTATATTCCTGATAATTCCTGGTTTACATTTGCGGCGCATGTGGGAACAGCATGGTGCTAAAAAGGCACCATAACCACGAGGGCATGCTAAATGTTTTTCTCCTAAGACATAAACTTGCTGAAAAAAGCCAAGTATATAAATTTGCAGATAGATACGTAACCTGAAAGCGGTTGAAGTAGACAAATAATAATCATCGCATTAGTAGAAAGTAATGACCAGCGTGGTATTTCCGAACGGAAAGGGCACATGGCTCCGTACTCCACTTGAGTTATGGGTTATAAACGCTAGGCCGACCAGGAGAACAGACTAAACATGTAACAAGAAGACAGATATCAAAGTCTAAATTAAATGAATTACATACTCCAGGTTGAGAACTCTTCTAGATAAAATGTCAAATATTGCACGGCGCATTTATTGAATATCATGCATGAGGAATAGTAGGGAAGCAAGAAGGGCATCGACTCAGGCAAGACATCAACCACACACTGGTGCGGTCCCTTCGCTCCTGTCTTTAGCTTTGCTTCGTCTTTCCTAATGTCCAGTCAACCAGTTCAAGCTTTCATTCTGATAAATATCAATATGAAGTCTTGCTTGCCTAGAGACAAACTCTAGGAAATATACGGCATACACTAGACTGTGATACGCCAACTCGCTTTATCATGCGGGAGTAATAAAAACAGAAATTTAAGTGGAAGATAGGAGGTATTTAGAAATTATATACTTCACCAATAATAAATGCTCCTATGAGAACCATCTTGAAAGAGCGCGCAACGGGATGGCAAAGCAGAAGGGAAGACGAACACAGGCGCAAACAACTGGTTTATTGAAGGCAGACCCAGAGGTATATATGTATATATATATATATATATATATATATATATATATATATATAGAGGCAGAGAGAGAGAAATTTTAGTGGCGTGGCATGTACACCTTTGTGTGCAAGTATATTCGGTCGTGCCCTCAGTGCCAACGCCGCAAGGTTCATGCTCAGCATGCCTCTGGTCCACTCCAGCCAATCCCGTTTCCTGCCAGGCCCTTCCATCGCATTGGGATTGACCTGTATGAACCACTTCCGAGCACAGCTTCCTGAAACCGCTGGATAGTCATCGCAATAGACCACTTGACGCGATACACAGAAACAGCTGCTCTGCCTGCTGCCACAGCCCGTGATATATCATCCTTCCTACTAAAAATTCTCCGTCATGGTGCACCTCGAGAACTTTTGAGCGATAGAGCACGTGTGTGCCTCTCCGAAGTTGTAAACGCGCTCCTTGCTGAATGTTGCACCGTTCATCGCACCATTACCACCTACCATCCTGAAACGAATGGTCTGACGGCAAGGTTTAACCGCACCCTCGGCGACATGCTCTCCAAATACGTCACCTCTGATCACACTGATTGGGACCTGATTCTGCCATTCATCACGCTCGCCTACAACACTGCACCACAGGCGACCACAAACTTCTCCCCATTCTTCCTCTTGTATGGCCGCGAACCTTCGACTACCCTCGACACCATTATTCCGTACAGACCCGACTTATCCGAATGTACACCCATCTCTGAAGCTGCCCGCCGCGCAGAGGAATGCCGTCAGCTCGCCCGTTCCTTTACAGCTATCGACCAATCGCAACAAAAATCTCGACGTGACGATGATCACCCGAATTGTCACTTCCTTCCGGACTCCCTTGTGTTGCTTTCGGTTCCTGCCGTTCCTGCTGGCCTCTCATCCAAGCTTGTACCCAAATATCAAGGACCCTACCGTGTTGTAGCGCAGACATCGCCTGTGAACTTTATTGTCGAGCCTGTCACGCCACCTACGGGCCAACGCTGTCGTGGTAGTGAAACCGTCCACGTGCAACGCCTGAAGCCGTATTACGACCCAATGATTCTATGTTCCCCATGAGTCGCCAGGATGGCTCCTTTTCCTGTGGGGGGCGATTGTAGAGAAGAGGAATGCCCGGCGCTGCAGCCACATCGCCAGTCATCCGGAAAGCGCGAGCTCGAGATTTCCTGAGCTGTTCTGGTTGAGGCACGCTGCGAACGCTGCCTGCTACTCTCTTGTCCTGTGTTCGCATTATAATATATATATATCCACAAGCTGCGCAGGCCCACAATTACAACGAATATGGAAACCATGGATATACTTCCCTGTGGGTCTGGCTTCAATATATCAGTTGTTAGTTTGTGCCTGTGTTCGTCTTCCTTTGTGGTGTGCCGTCCCATTGCGCGCTATTTCAAGATGGTTCTCATGTCAAAATACCAACTAGCCCAACATTCAACTCTTTTAAAGTGTTCGTATGTTTATGTATATATGCTTTATTTCTTGCTTAACTGAACATTTCTTATAACTCAACTTTCTAAGTTTACCCCCGTTTACCGAAATGTTGCTGTGTGATGTATGCTTCTATAGGAGGTCCCACTCTAAGTCTTGCGGTTTTGAGGCCTCCTTCTGTACCTATGTGTCATATGCAATGCATTGCATGTACTTCGATAATGAAAATCTTGAAATCCTGAAACCAGCACATCACATGCTCACGGGTATACCACATGGTCATAAATGCGCACCATTTATAGCCCATGTTCCTATTTGCAGCTCAGCAGTTGAAGGAAGTGATCAGGCTTGTGGAAACTGTCTCATTTCAAAGCGTTAACTGTGGTAATGGAATGCTGAATTCACAAAAAGTGTTTTAGTACCAAGAATGTGTAAAAATTATTGCACATTTCTGCTTTTGTTATAACTTTCAACTAGATAACACGAACGTGTTGTGCTTTACAAACGAATCTCTCATCAATGAGTGAAGTGCAAGCATGCCATTTCTTACGGATTCATTAAACTCAATCCTTCATCACGTGTTGAAAAATGTCAGAGCTATGCAAATTTAATACATTTCATACGCAGGTCACGTCAACAGTTGCCTTTGATGTCATAATTTTCAAATACATGATTTGGATCCCCATAGCTGCGCAGTAAGTGTAAACAGCTGTCGAGAAGAAAGCATGGTTGCAGCGTGGGTTACACATGGTAAGATACCAATAAAACTTTTCAGTATATAATGTTTCTTGATAAATATTCGCGCACCTATTTATGGCAGAAGACACTAGCGTATTTTTTTATCTATCTTGCCTTCGTTGTGCGCTTCGGTGATAAACAGTGAGTGAATGGAAATTACCACAGCAGACCAAGACTTCTCCAACTGCCGCTTTATGGGATTTTATTTTGTACCTGCTGCCATTCATTTTTGGAACATCCCAGGACGGCATATACAAAGTTACGAACGCCAACACGAGCATGAATCAGTAGGTAATCACAGTGTTGTTAGGTGAACTTCTGCCCCAAACTGAAGCAACAATGATGTGCGAATTATTATTTATTTATTTGCTTGTTTACTTCTGGGGTTCTATACACTCTGAAATGGCAATCTCATTATAAAGCACTTTGTAGTGAGGGATTCAGAAATAATTTTGACTGCATGTAGTTCCTGTATGTAGTGCGATTCGGTGACCTATGTATTTACCTCATGAATGCGCTTGGACTATACTGTACCAGAGCAATGAAATCGTACCACTCGCAAATCGTACCACTTTTCTTTTCAACGACAGTGGTAAGCTCCCAGTGAGGTTTTGGCAATGCCTGCCGTATGCACTCCAACCTAATTTTATTCTTCTGTAAATTTCTTTCTCATGATCAGGGTCCCCTGTGAGTAATTGACCTAGATAAACATATTCCTTTACAGATTCTAGAGGCTGACTGGCGATCCTGAATTCTTGTTCAATCATTGCATTCTACCGGTACTCAAATATGGGGCAGAAATTTGGAGGCTAACAAAGAAGCTCGTGAACATGTTAAGGACCGCACAAAGAGCGATGGAACAAAAAATGTTAGGCCTAACTTTAAGAAACAGGAAGAGAGCGGTGTGGATCAGAGTACAAACGGGCATAACCGATATTCTAGTTGAAATTAAAGAAAAAAATGGAGTTGGGCAGGCCATGTAATGCGTAGGATGAATAACCGGTGGACCATTAGAGTTACAGAATGGATACCAAGAGAAGGGGAGCACAGTCGAGGATGGCAGAAAACTAGGTGGGGTGATGAAGTTAGGAAATTTGCAGGCGCAACCGGGAATCAGCTATCGCAAGACAGGGGTAATTGGAGATCAGAGAGAGAAGCCTTGGTCCTGCAGTAGACATAAATATAGGCTACTGATCATGATGATACCCCCGTAAACGTGGCCTCTCGATTACCATGAGAGAATACAAGTGAAATTATACGCTGGAATGATTAGCGGAAACGCAGCCAGCTGTGGAAGCGGAAGACGACGACAAATGCGGGAGAAGTGGCACGAGCGTGTGCTGATCACGTGCCGCTTTTTAGCATTACATCGCCGGCGCAGGCTAGCGCATACAAACTTCGCTTGTAAAAATTGCGGCATCTCCCATCTCAGAAAGATTGTCCACGGTAGTGCGTCAGTAGTGAATCAACATACACGGACAACATATTGTTGCTATCGAAATGAGGTATTTATGAGGCGTGCGCTGCTGCTAGAGTGATATTCACCTATGCCTCCTGTACTCCTTGATTACGCATTACCTATATGACTGCTGGTATTTCTATTGAATCTTATGCCTTTTCGTAATCTATGAACGCCATATAGAGAGGTTTATCGTATTCCGCAGATTTCTCGATTACCTGATTGATGACATTATTGGGATCCATCGTAGAATATCTCTTCCATGAAGCCAGCCTCTTGTCTTGGTTGACTGAAGTCAAGCGTTGCCTTGGTTCCATCGTCGTGACGTATATGGCCACCAGGTTTCAAGTTTAGGCTTCTTCCAGAACGCTTGGATGCTCGCCGCGAGCATGAGAACTCACGTCATTAAGCGAACCGAGACATGGAGGGCCTTCTTCCTTCCTGAACTGATCACATTTACATGGTTGCTACATTATGGGCTACCGTATGTGTGAATTACGTGCGCCTCCAAACGATCCAATTGGCACCAATACAGCGGAAATCAACAAGCGGCTGTGTACGCATCACATTGTTGATACGGGAAGGTCCAGCGGCCCCGGCCACTGTTGTATTCAAGTACACGAAGCGGCGTACGTCTTTGCGAGCTAGATCTGGGCTTTTGATCACCACAGCAAAGTAGCCATATATATTTGCGTGACGGATCTAGGCTAGTTCCAGCAACACTTGGCAGCCGTGACTCCACGGGCATGTTGAACGCGCTATGTCGGCCATAGGAATGTTTATGATAAGGCATATATAGCACACTGTATTGTTAATTTAGCTGCGTATTAAAGCGAAGCTAGTCGAAATCGTATATAGTTAGGCGGAATCGCCTGTGTACAGAAAATTATGATCATCAGCATTGGCTCGAGCGTCGTCGTCTTCTTCCGCAGCTGGCTCGTTGGAGCCCCTCGGGTTTCACTCGTGCTCGTGCTCGCCACGCACTCGAGCCACTGCTCCCGCGTTCGTCGTTGTCGTAGTCTGCTTCCGCAGCTGGCTCCGCTGCCGCTAATTATTACAGCGTAGAATTTCACTTCTCTTCTGTCGTCGTAA
The DNA here is from genome assembly GCF_013339745.2 of Dermacentor silvarum. Classification (NCBI taxonomy): domain Eukaryota; kingdom Metazoa; phylum Arthropoda; class Arachnida; order Ixodida; family Ixodidae; genus Dermacentor; species Dermacentor silvarum. Next base: position 153,609,246 of record NC_051160.1, read on the forward strand.
TGGGGAGGCCGCGCTTACGAGGGTATGAGCCATTCATTGTCTTACGTAACGGACAGATTTATTTTTGAAGCAATTTAAGTTCAAACAATTGCAAGCGGCAATGGCGGGCGAATGCTGCTAACCACGCCGCTGAGCAAACTCGAGACATTGAACGCAAGCGACAACGGCTGACTGTGGGCATACCGTCATTGATGTCGTTCTCTCCATCGCGGCCAATCGTGTGTGTAACCTCATAATTGACAAATATTTTAATGTACCCGCGGAATTCATCCAGGGATAAACACCGGGGCGGCATGTTGCAGCTTCGCTGGTTCACCATCTTCACGGAGTGGAATGGCTTAGTAATAATAATGGCGTTTCGCGAACCGTCCAAGAATACTATTTTTTTGGCAATATAAATCTGCATGTCTTACATAAACACCTTAAAAAACTACAAATAGCAATATTACCATGGTCGTGGCCATCACGCCGGATACTGCTGGTGCGTGTGTTTTCAGTCGCGTGAAGTAACCTCACTATAGCAAAACCCTATTAGATTTGATATGAAAGTCTTTCTTTGATGAACAAAGGTTCAATAATAAATATGACCTCTATAAGTATATGTAATCTCATGTGGATACTTTTATAGTGATCAGCATTATTTGCTTACTTCAGGCGCTTTGAGCTTACCTAGCTTTTGATTTTTCGGTCTATCTATCAATCTATCTATATAACCACTCACGCCGATGCAGTGGCCTCTGTGTGCGCCCTCTTGTGCCACAAGGTATGCGCTCGTGGTCGCGATGTCATCATGGTCGTTCCATCGTCTTCAAAACAGATTTATCTGACTCATCCTGCGGTCGTCGTCGCACCTTCTGCGCCGACAAAGTGGTGAAATTTGTCGAATAGCGTGGGCTACGAGGTATGTGCTCGAGCCCGGTGATGCCGTGGTGGTCGATTCGTAGTCGTCATTCTAGCTTTGTCATCTGACTCTCGTCACGCCATCGCCGCCACACCTTCAACGCCGACTCATTAGCCCACGTTGTCTCAAAGTTTGGGACTCTAGGTTCAGGCCACTATGCTCGTGGTCTCGCTTCCTGCGTGGTCGTAGCATGCTCATCATTGAAGCTTTGCCTGCTGTGATCATTCAATCGTGATTATGCCGCCAATGACATGCCATCATCGTGATGACGTCGTCTTCAAACAGTAACTGTCATGTATCCGTTGTGAGGCCATCGCAGTTGTACCATCGTCTCCAGTCCAGCATCGTCATCCGGTTGTCATGATAACTCACTGGTTAGGCCATCGCCGTCATGCCACTGTCCTCATGCCGTCGTCGTCACATTGTTATCGCTATACCGTCATCACCATTTCAGACTTGTCATCTCATTATTGTCACGCCGTCTTAATTCTACCACCTTCGTCGTTCACTGACGTCATTTCTTCTTCGCCATACACTGAGTCTAGACGGCGTCGTCGTCATGCTTATCGGTGACCATGGCAAGGGGGCGCCGTTGCAAATTGGGTGGATACAGGATACACTGTATGTCGCATGTAGTCTACGCAACTTAAGACTCACAATGATCTTTACAAATAATAAATTAACGTGACTTCCGTGCTAGCATGTGTTGCTATATTGCTTTAAATAATCACATTAACATCGAGAGTCGTCGTGATATGAGTTCTACCATAATGCTTTCTTTTCTTGATCCTAAATGTGCATACTGAAAGTAAACGCAACTTTTCAGCCATTTTCCTTTTTGTCCTCTCGGCGACAACCGCAAAGAACGACAGCAGCCAATACTCCGAAGCCAACGAAGTCTACTCGTACCAAGACCCAAATATGGTTGGTGCTCTATGTTTTAATACTGTAGGAAGGACTAAGTGTTGTTACAAATTGTCTACTACCTCATTAATTTGCCACAGATGAAGGTGCAAAGCTACTGCAATCATGAAGTTAAGCGCAGAGAGTTTCCAAATGCTGGCTGACAACACCGGGAGAGAGCCTTTCAGTACACGTCTTGTTCAATTTCCGTGACCTTAATAAGTATTTAATTTATTTATCACTATATCTTGACAACCTCATGGCGCCCACGGGGCTGACAGGTACTACTGAGCTCAAAGCAGGAAGAAAGCAGATGCAGACTTGAAAATGCTCCAGCATTGAACTGTATGCCTAATATCACTTGGATAGAACTCTTATTTCTGAATTCATGCCACGAAAGAACCAGAACATATGACTTCTTATACCAGGAAGTGATGAGAAACACGAGAACAAGGTGAGAGCAGGAGCCAATGATCAGGAGCCAACCACCCTACCATCTTTTGTGCAAAATACGGCCCACATTGTCCGATTATCAACTCGATAAACGCTAACCAAATTCTGTCCCACAGCTCTATTCTAGTAACTTCAGATGTTTCTGCTCTTTACACTAGCATACCGATGAGTCAAGGAATTGAAGCCGTGTCGAAGTCCCTCGCCGTCAATCCTCAGGCGCACGCCCCTGAAGTTTACCTGTCACTTCTCGAGTTAGTTCTCACGCTCAACTATTTGGAATTCGATTCTACTCACTACCTGCAAACTTTCGTCACAAGCATGGGAACACGATTCGCTACGACGTATGCCTGCATTTTCATGGGACAGCTTGAAGCAAACCTGATAAAATCATAACCTTTAAAACACCACACCTACCTGCGTTATATGGACGACATATTCATACACTGGGAACCCGGCACAAATGCGCTAACCGACCTAATTAGCCGTTTCAACCGCTTTCACCCGTGTATTAAGTTTACTGCTCTTTACTGTTCTGGTCAGATCGACTTCCTCGACACGACGTTTTACATAGGAAATTGAAAACTGATAACAACTCTTTACCGGAAGCCTACGGATAGCCAACAGTATTTAGACTACACCAGTCATCACCCGCGACACTGCAAGCGAGGAATATTTGTCGGACAAACGAAACAAATAAGAAGAATCTGTAGCGAAGACAACGATTATATCCACCACCTAAATGACCTTAAACTAACGCTAGCGGAAAAACACTATCCACAAATTCCGCTCCACCGTGCTTATGACGTCACCTCAAGATTAGAGAGGCAGTCAGCATTAGCTAAGAAACAACCTACACCAGAATCTGATAGACCGCCAGCCTTTAAAACAAAATATTCTAATGTCCTATGCTAATGCAAAGATAAACAACATCCTACGAAAATACCACCCAACATTATCAAGTAACGAACCTCTGGGAAAAGCGTTCCCGGATGTACCAAGGGTTACCTATCGCTGCAACACAGACTTTAAACACGCGTTAAACATGCAAAAGTCAGCCAACATCATTCCCCCATAATAAAAACATGTTCTCACCCCAGATGCAAAACATGCCGGCACTTTCAAAGTGACCTTAAAATTAAAAGCACTGCAAATAGCTTATACACGAAGTCAAAACTAGCTTTACTTGCAGTAGTTCCGATGTAATTGATATGCTTGAGTGTTCCTTCTGCAACAAAGAATATATCGGCGAAACGGGACAATCAAGGAATGTCAGGTCGAACAGACATCGCGCGGACACAGCTAAAAGGCTTCCTCATAGCCGTCGCCGAGCATTTCAACCAAATAGGTCATAATTTTGATTAACTTAAACTCTACATAGTACAGTCAAATTTGCGTTCTGCGCGAGACAGAAAATATAGAGAATTGTACCTCATCCACAAGTTCAAGACTTCGCAAACAATAGGCATTAACGTTTCAAAGGGAGCCTTATAATATATTCGCTATGCTAAACTTCAAAGTATAGGAAACAGCACTTAGTTAATTTTCATTGAGTTGCTTAGTTTTCTTTTTTTTGTTATTCGTTTGTCAATAATATTCCAACCTTCCTTTCCTTTGACTCATTCCTTTCGTTCTGTTATCTATATATGTACCCCCCCCTTTTTTTTTCCGCGAGCACCATTTTTCTTCCACTACTTTTATTCTCTTTCGGACGTGATAGTTCACGGACCTCCGGCGGAGCAGCTACCCCCCCCCCCCCCGCCCTCCCCACCGTCCAGACCCCTTTCACGAAAAGAGGAACCTACCTTTTCGCCAACCGGCTAACACATGGCGCTGCCTCATATTCCTCCACCGACTATCAGTGGCGCATTATCTTTATTGTCAATTCTACACCCTCGCCGCTAACACACACTCACTCGTTACCTCGCCCACCCGCCTTACCTTCTCTACCTTCGAGAAAACCCTACCTATATATACTGTGCCGAGGAGAGCATATGCCGCCTTGAAGAAGACAAGACGACTTGTCGAAACGTTCGCTCCTAGTCTCACCTTGTTCTCGTGTTGCTCATGGATGGAAGGGTTTCGCACCGGAACGAGAAGATATCTTCGGGGGCGGATCAGGTGGCAACATCTGCGCTGGCTGGTTAGGCCACCACAGTCAGCTCTGTGTTTATGTACATGGTCTACAGGAGGGAGCATGACGTAAAAATTTTGAAGCCTAGTCATAAAAAATACATGGTCGAACTCAAGAAAAAAAGTCACCATAGTCACGTGACAGGGAAGCGGTAGTTCTACGCGCCTCACGCGGTCCCCCATCTGCCCTGCATTGATGTTCTGCGTACGTGCGTGCGTTTGTTCGAATGCCATGGAACGTTTACAGAAGGAACGCCGCTCCCTCTGCCGTTCCTTTGTAAACGTAACGAGTTACCGTTACAGTTTCAACGACCCTTAATGGAATGGTGGCGTTCCTTCGTTACTCCAAAAAGGAACGAGTTCCAGGAACGCCGTTCCTTGGAATGCCGTTCCGTACAAGCATGCTGCAAAGCATGCGCCGCCCCAACCGCTCGTCCCACTTAACCGTATTCTAGTACACTCTATCTGAAGCACAGCGACGACCGGTCGTGAGCGCAGCGCATGGATGGAGTAAATGGAGGAAGAAAGCTTCTCGGTCCTCCGTGGTGCAGCGTAATGTGCTGCTGCTAGGCGGCCTGTTGAGAACATGCGTGCAATCATGGATGAACGCAGTGCCATATTTTAGCTGCGTGACGAATTATTATATCTTACCAGTCATGGTTTTACCAATTTGCCTTTGAAGAATCAGCAAGTCGCGAACGCGTTTACACGGTGCTGAAAGCATTAATTACATTGATTTAGGTAAGGAATACAATGACATACTTTGGTTTGAGGTGACTTCGGTCTTTCTGGACTTTTACATTCTGTTCAAAAAGCGCAAAATACGAGGGAAGAAGACAAGGCAATTACACAGGGCTAGCACTGCTAGCTTCCAGCTGCGCCGAGGCAACAGGTTTTTGAGAGTCGAGACGCGTGAGGATAACTCGCTGCACGTTACATGCACACTACCAGAAAGTCCGAGCCCGGCCCAGGCCCGCGTCAAAAAGCCCCTGGCGTGCCCGAGCCCTGCTCGAGCCCGTGAATAAACTGCCCTACCCGGCCCACGGGCCGGGCGAGGTCCTGGCTTTCGGGTAAGCCCGAGCCCGTGTTGTGCTCTAGGCTCAACACGCTAAACTCATTGGGCAGTGACCACTTTATTCTCAGCACCCGTATTCCTACTCGCACGCTCTATAAGACACAACGCCGCCAAGTCGCCATTACTGACTGGTACAGGGTTCGCAAGATTAGAGCAGACGCGCGTGGAACATCGATAATCTGGTCACGTGGGTGCAGCAGCTTCTGGTAGACGCCACAAAATTCACATCCCAGGTACCAACCACATCAGACTCAGAACTCGCACACAGTAGGCTGTTGCAGATGTGGGAGGCACACAACAATTTACAGAAACGCTGGCTAAACAATAAGCACAAGCGCAAACTAAAAACACGAATCGCGGCCCTTGTCAAGGAAATAGAGCACGCGACACACGTAACACGCCAACAGTGGGGGCAGCGGTGCGAACGCATGAGTGCCGATTTGGGCCTAAAGGACACGTGGTCATTCCTGTGATGCCTGATAAACCCCGAAAACAACAAGATCCAACAGCGCAAGAGTGTTTCGCGGTTGCTTCACAGCAACCCAGCGGAAGAGAAAGGACTGCTGGACGCTGTGCAAACCCAATATCTGGCGAACAGCACAAGGGTCCCCTTACCTCCTTATACCGGCCAGGACAACCCAGAACTGGATGCCGACATCACTGTCTGGGAAGTCCGAGCAGCCTTACATAAGCATAGAACCACATCTGCCCAAGGGGAGGATAAGACCATCAAGAAAGCTCTTCCAAACCTTAATGACAGATCGATACAGGCGATCACCCAACTCTTTGACTCGAACTGGGGCGCAGGAACCCTCCCACCACGGTGGACTCATGAAAAGATCGCCTTTATTCCCAAGCCAGACAAGCTCCTAGGTTTAAAAAATCTACGGCCGATTTCACTCACCTCATGTCTGGGTAAGCTCTTCGAACATGTCGTACTAGAAAGACTCCAACACCATATGCAAACATATAATCTATTCCCTCAGACATTTATTTATTCGCTTTCGCGGACATCTATCCACGAAAGACGTCATGCTTCAGCTCTCTGAAAAAGTCCCGCACCCCCGGCATGCAGTACGCACAAGAGCCATACTAGCACTCGACCTCACCAAGGAGTTTGACAATGTGGAACATAACGCAGTGCTGAAGGCCTTATCCGATGTACACGTAGGCGGGAGAACTCACGCCTATGTCACAGATTTCCTACAGGCCAGTGCTGCGGTTCTGACTGTGAGAGAACTGACAACAAAAAAGCTCCAGCTGGGTAGCAGAGGCACACCGCAAGGATCAGCGCTCTCGCCACTCCTCTTCAACTCACTCTCACTCCCATGGCCAGACAGCTGGCGAACATTCCCAACCTCTCGCACTCCCTGTACGCTGACGATATTACCGTGTGGACCACCACAGGCAACATAGGCGACATGGAGGCTACCTCACAAGTACGGGCCGATGTGGTGGCGGAGCGGGCTGCGGCAATAAGCCTCGCGTGCTCCCTCACCAAGTCCGAACTTCTTCTCCACCCTCCCAGGAATCGCACAGACCCAACTGCAGCCCCGAGCATCAGTATCCACATGGGGACGTGCTCCATTCCAGAGGTCACAAAGCTACGAGTGCTTCGCATTGTCATGCAGAATAACGGCAAACACACGGCGACCGTAACCAATCTCACCACCACAGTACACGACACTATGCGCTGATCAGGCGAATAGCCAATAGACACAACTGAATGCGAGAGCATGACCTGAGAAGGTCAGTGCAGGCCTTTGTCATGTGCAGAGTAGTATATTCGCTCCCATATTTACATATCACCCGGGCAGAAAAGGAAAAAGTGGATGCCCTTATACGCCAAGCATATAAGGCAGTGCTTAAACTCCCCAGGAACACGCCAAATGAGCGCCTCCTTCGCATGGGGGTACATAACGCACTTGCTAAGCTCACGGAAGGCCAACGCACAGCCCAAATCGAGAGGTTGTCCTCTACCACCACAGGACGGGACATCCTGGACAAACTAGGACTAAGCCCGACCTCCGAGGAAGATCAGACATGTTCCTTACAATCAGACATACAGAACTGCCTCACTATCCTCCCCCTGCCTAAAAAACATGCACCACGTGCATCACCAGGCGCGCAAACAGGCCAGGGGAAAAACACTCTACAAGTAACACCACCACGACCACCTCACGATGTGTGTCGACGCCGCTAGCTACCCACACACACTGGCCTACGCTGTTAGTGTAGTGTCACATCAGCTTCGTTACACTACAGCAGCCACAATACAGGCACGCACGTCCCAGGAGGCTGCCATAGCCCTGGCCATATCCTCACTGCTGCTTAGCGACTCCAAAACTGCAATCCGCAACTACTTCAAAATCCGAGTTCATGAACCGGCAAGGAAAATTCTCAATCGTCAGAACCCCTCAGACCAATTACGCTCATCTGGGTGCCCGCGCACGCGGGCTATCCAGGCAACGAGACGACCCATTCCGTTGCTTGAGTAGTCGTCAACCGAGCCACGCCGTCCGATGACCTAGGTAACGCCAGAAACCGATTGGTAGCACATCATGAGATTACCCTCCACTACAGCGAACTACCTGGCGCCAGCTTCAGGCACAAACCTTCTCTCTCCAGCTTTCCTCGCCCTGGTTCATCCAGGCCTATATCGACAGGAATGTACGCTCTGCGGTGCACCTAGAGCCAACTTTCAGCATATAATGTTCAAATGCCCTGAGCTCCAGCCGCCCTCTGAGTGGTAATTCACCGACGTCGAAGGACGGGAGACCGCGGTGTCTAGCTACAACCCATCCGACCAAATACGGCTGGTGGACTGTGCTTTGAGGGTCGCCGAGGGCCACAAACTCCCGGCGTCCCTACGCGCTCCTCAGCCCCCTCACAAGTAGTTGTGTCACATAAGGCTCACGAACAATAAATGTTTACCACCACCACCACTTGCTCGCGCGTTCGTGCCACTAATCCCGCTGCCTTCACGTGTTCCACGAGGATGTCAGTGGCGTGTTGGAGCGTTTCTTCAACTCTGCCATCCGACCCTTCACATGTCTAGAGCAAGATGTCGTCCGCGTATAGTGTCTGTCTGAGTTCCGGGACTTCACTCAGTTTCGGAGGCAAGGTGTGCATTGCTAGGTTGAATAGGAATGGTGAGAGGACTGTGCCTTGCGGCTTACCTCTGTCCGCGAGCCGGATGGGAGGCGAGCGCACGTCCCCGACCGCGAGCTCGACCACCCTGTGTGTGAGGAACGATCTGATATAGTTGTACGTTCGTTCGCCGGGTTGTAAGTCAGCTAAGCTCTCGAGCACGGTTGCGTGGAGCACATTGTCAAAAGCCTTATGGACGTCCAGACTCAGTAGAGCTTTCGTGCTCGATCCACTGTCTGGGTGCAAGAGGCCGTGGAGTAATTGAAGGAGGACGTCCAGGGTAGGCAAGTGTGCCCGAAAGTCGAGCATTGTGGGTGTAGAAGATCCTGTTGCTCTGAAAAGTTCTGTACACGGCAGAATATTACATGCTCCATGAGCTTGCCTAGGCAGGAGGTGAGTCAAATGGGGCGAAGATTCCCTAGGTTCAGTTTCTTGCCCGGTTTTGGTATGAACGCCGCCCGTGCGTGTTCCCACTCAGGAGGTAAACGGCCGGATTGCCAGCACTCGTTCATGTATTCGGTTATTGCTCCCAGGGACTTCTGGTCGAGGTTACGCAGCTCCTTGTTCGTAACCGCGTCGGGGCCCGGCGCTGACGTCGTGCGCAGCTTGTGCAGCGCAGCGCAGAACTCTGCCTCCGAAATGTCAGCATTTAGCTGTTCGTTGCGAGCTCCGACGTAGTGTGGCAGGTGCGTGTCGCTCTGTTTCGAGGTGTTAATGTACTGGCTGGCGAGCTTCGCAAGCAGCTCCGCGTCGGTGCCTGGGTATTGGTGGATTATTTGCGGAAGTTGCTTGCGCGCCACCGACTTGGTGTTACCGCGATCCAGCAGGTATCGCAGCAGGTGCCATGTTTTCTTGCAGCCCAGCTGGTCGCTCAGGCTATTGCAGATGTGGCCCCACTGCTGACGTTCCAGTGTATAGGTGTGAGCCTCTATCTTCCGTTCGAGCTTCGCTATGCTCCGTCGCAACTTGTTGTTGGGACGTTGGCCCTGCCACTTGTGCGTGAAGCTTTCGCGTGCTTCCCACATGTGCAAGAGGCGGGAATCCGCTGCTGCCTGCTCTTGAGAAGCTGCCACTTCGTACGTCGTGGAAGTCACGTCGCGGCTCAGCGACCTTATCTATTCGTTGAGATCCGATATGGAGTCGGGTGCCGTATTTTTACGTAGCTGACGGAATTTATCCCACTTCGTAATGCGGGCTGTGGCCGTCTTCGCCCTGCTGGTGGCCGTTTCAAGAGTCAGTGACAAAATGTAATGGTCGCTGCCGACCCTGTGGCCTGTGTTCTGCCATCGGGCGCCCCGTATGTTCTTGTAAAGGGAGAGGTCTGGCGTGGTGTCTATGCACACACTGTTACCAACCCTTGTTCGTTGTTGTGGGTCGTCGAGTATAGTAAGCCGAAGATCGTGAGCGGTCTCCCATAACCGGGTGCCCTTGCGGTTGGGTTTTGGGTAACCCCACTCTCGATGTTTGGCGTTGAATTCTCCCAAAATCAGTAGTTGCACTCCTTTCGCCAGCAGAGACGCTTTGCGGAGGACTAGTGGGATGTCAATCCCCTTGTCTCGTGGTGAGTTGTAAATGCTGAGGACGAAGAGCAGGCTGTCTCCCCTTCTCTTCGGCAGTATTTCAAGGAGTGTGTGTTGAATGTCTGTGCCTTTAAATTCTTGTTGTGTAGCTGTAAGGTTGTGTACAAGTATGGCCGTGTTGGGGTGAGGCCCGTCGTCCGTTCCTAGCTGATTGTATGGAGTGTAACCAGGTAGTTTTACGGGAGTCTTCGTCTCTTGGAGTGCTATGATGTCTGGCGTGTCTTGCGTGTTGTGTTGAATGTGAAGCTGCAAGTGCCCCCGCTTAGTGCCGTAGCTCCTGCAGTTCCACTGCCATAGTGTCAGGGTTGTTCGTGGGGCCACGTTACGTTGGTGGCGGTGTGAGGTCCTGCCTGGCAGGCTGGCGTTGGTGCGCGGCTGGATTGTTACGTATTTCCTCTATGAAATGCTTTTGGCTGGTGTCCGTAGTTTCTTGTAGTGTGGCGAGCTGTGTGCTGTGTTTGGCTTGTGTTGCCTCCACAGAGCTCTTGAGTGTAGTGTATGTGTTTATCGCGTCCACGCGGAACGCATGCAATTCCTTAACGTTTGTGTTTATAAGTTGACTAATCGCGTTAAAGCGTGCCTCGAGCTTAGTTTCTAGGGCGGATATGGCCGCCGTTACGGCAGTGGCAATGTCCGCTTCGGTATGGAGCGAGGGAGTGGATGTGGCTGCCTTGCACTTGTTTGAGCTTTAGGGCTGTGGTCCCGTGCTAGTGGAGGCGGAGGAGGATTCCCGTGTTTGTGATGCAGGTGTTGATGTCGGTGTGCCCTGTCTATGTTAGCTTCAATGGATTGGATATAGCTAGTTCATTTAGCTATCTGGGACTGCTGAGCGCAGATTTGGGCTTGCTGGGCCGAAATTTGGGCTCTCAAGGCAGAATTCTCCTTGGCCATCTCCCTCACCTGTGAGTTGGATGCCAGCGACGTCGGGAGTCTATGTTGCCAGGCCACCATCTTGGATGAATCACCGGGGCGTTGGCTAGACGACCGGAGCCGGCTTGCCGAGGGGACTCGTTAGGTTGACCGAGAACTCGAGCGGCGGGTGCTGGACTGGGACCTGCAGGCTCGGCGTTGAGGTAGGCCGTTGAACTCGAGCGGCGGGAATGACGTCGACCGCGCACAGAGGTTCGGGGACCAGCTGCTGGAGGTGCCGCTGCGAGACGCGCAGCACCGGGTGGCCCGGGCAGGTTCTTGTTCTTGCTTCGTTTGTGGGGAGTGCCGCGTCTTCTTGATGAAGTGGTACTTGCACTTTGAACTGTTGGTGTTGTGTGCCCCACCGCAGATGATGCAGCGCGGCGCGCATGTTGGAGCTTCGTTGCGGGGGGGGGGGGGGGGGGTTGCTCCCTGCCGCAACGGCGGCATCGCTGCTCGCGTGGCAAGGGACAGACGTCCGTGCGATGGCCAACCTTGCGGCAGTTGTAGCATGACTCCAGCCGGTTGTAAAACGGGTGGAGTCTGATGTCGGTGCTGTGATAGAATATCCATTTCCGGAGGTCCTTACTTGTGAGTGTGACCACCAGGTGCTTATTCTGGCACATGCGTCACCCGCTCACAATAGGCATGTCGGGGTTGCTGGCATGGAGGTCCGCCAGTATCTCTTCGTCCGAGAAATTGTCGAACGTGTGAAACATGAGGCCTCGCACGGCGTCGTCCGGAGGGGAAGCATACCCGTGGAGGTCGACTGGTGTGGGTGCCCATGTTGATGCATTTGACGTGGAAGTAGGCTTGGTTATGCCGAGAGTCGACGACGCTCAGAGTGAAAGTGTTGTTGGTGGGATGCGTCCATAGTCGATCCCGGTTCGCTGGTTGTTTATGGGGTAACAAGGCTGCCTTGCGCAAGACTTCGTGTAGCTGCCACGGTGGCACCTTGGTGAGGTCGATGGGTAACTGCGGGCGTCCTACCATGTGGATAGCGTCTGCCGGCATTCTAGGCAGCGGTGCGCGCGTCTGCGTTGGGGTGGCGGGCGCGGCTTGGGGTTGGATGTGCTCCATCCGTTGCCTTAAAAGTTCGCTTCCGTCGCACTGAGGCTGGGAACTTCCTTGCCTTGAGCCTTGAGCTCGCGGCGGCGTCGTTATTGAGCGATGTAGCCGGGTGACTTCCAGGAGTCGTCCGACCATTCTTTCTCGGAGATAAGTTGTCCTTCTACCGTGTACTCCATGTCGGTGGGCGACCAGGGAACGCGGAGGGAGCCGTTGCTGCGGCGCGAGCCCTACCTGGGGCCGTGCTCGCACTAAGCCCGTCAGGCTTAGGGCGGCGAGCGGCGTTGTCCGGGGAAACTAAAGCTCTCCTGGGAGAATCTCCGAAGGTCCAGCGTAGAGAGTGGTGTCTACGTGGTCCTGATACGTTCCCACACCCACTCATGCAGGGATCATAACAAGTCGGTGAAGTTGGCGCGCAGAAAACACCGAAAATCGCAGGAGCTGACGGGGAGTGCGACCATCCACTCCAAGCTCTCGAAGCATTCCCCAGTGCCTTGAGACGATTCGGGCGTTTCAATTTGGCCACCTCGACAACGTAAACCGTTGCAATTAGTAGCGATTGTGCGCGTTCGCAGAGTCTTCTGCACTTCGAAAAGTATAGACTGCTCTGAAATTTACGATAGCGAAAACAGATAAAGCGTAATAAACAAAGCCACAAGAACGTCTGGATCAAAAATCAAGAAGATCAGACAAATCCGTGTATTTCCCATCATTCCCATGGTGGCTGAACGATTGTGGCCCCATAGTTCCCTGCAGAAATTATTGCAGGAAACTATATGGTCTGTATATTTTTGCTCATGCGCATCGACCTTTATTCTTTTTATATGAAAACAAATTGCGACATTACAAGGTTGGGGAGCTCATTGGTGGAATTATCACATCTCCTATTCTTACGACACTATGGTACAGAATGGTTTGAGGGGTATAGCAGCAGTGCAAAGCTAGTTTCTGTCTGTGTATTCCCACTTTCATTATATTTTACGAACTACGCTTTGTCATGAATGAACATTTAAGCCATCATTTCCAGTTACGTATATTAGCCCGATAATCTAAATGACTAAATCTGCCACCTTCATTATTGAAAACAAAGTTGATTGCTTTTCTTTCAAGATTGTAGTGCTTGAGACGGTTTATGTGGCTCAATGTCTTATCGTACGTACTTGAGTTGCCATCAGTGTTATCGAAGCTAAATATTCGCTAGCAAGAGCTTATGCAACGATAAAGCCATAGAGGTATGTTACAATCTATAATTTCGATCACCTACCAACGAATTGCAGACATCAATTTAGTTATTGATTATTTAATGACAGCAGGTTGTTTCAAATTTACAAAGGAATATCATGGTAGAGCGAGAAGTGCCGGCCGCGTGCTGTGAAAATACTCCAGCGAAAGCTGGCTGCGTGACACAACATCGTAAACACGACTTTTTCGCTTATACTCAAGCATGCTGATCAAATTTATTGTGGTATACATGTTCTGCTGGTGTTCGAGAGGAATATGCGTTTTTTTAATTTTTTTTTGCTGGTGTAGACTTTGCTTTGCAGTCTAGTTTGGGGCCAACACCCTCGCAACTGACTTGGTCTGCAATGATGCCCGCCCTGGGTATTAAACGCTGAGGGTAATAATAGGTGCAGTTATGTGGAACTTGTATCTGCAGGTGACATTTGCGTAGAATATACGAATCAATTTAATAACTGCGTTGCAAAGAGTAAATAGTACCACATGCGACTTGCACAGTCTTGTGAATGATTCTAGGGCGTTTGTAACGATTTTCAGATAGATTTTGGCAATAACTCCTCAGACTTGGTGCATTTTTGAACTAGGCATCTCTAACTTGTTTGGGTTGTGTAATGTGTAAAGGCGAAAACGTTGTAAAATGTAATTGATATGATCAAGTTTCTCCTCAGCGTCCAAAATTCAGGAAATAATATCTCTTTTTAGCTCTACAAAAATTGAAGATATACCTTACACTGTGAATGAATTTATTATTTTGATGGTTTCAGATTCTCCAGTACAGCGACACCGTGCATCTTTTTCGGACGTCAAGCAGCTGGTCTCCACTAAGAGCTTTTTGTTTAAAGTCAAGATATATTAACGAAACCAATAAGACCTATTGGCGCTCTGCAGAATTTTTTGCGGTGACAGTACGGTAATGGAGACATTTTTTTAGGGTAACTTGCATGTTAATGTGCCACACGCCTCACGTTGTTGCCTACAATTTTAGTAGTAAGGTTGCCTTATAGGATAGTGTGGCTGGTTGCTTTCGATGCGTAATCTACATGGTATATGTTAAAAGACATGCAGAAACGTGTTGCAAGAACCTATTCATAGCAATAACAAGTTATATATCTAATAATATGTCTGTGGCGGCATGCTACAGCGTGCACCCTCAGAATTCATACGAAGCAGGCCACGTCATCAGTGTGTCTGGCTTGGTGTTAACCTGCCGAACGCAAGCCGGTTGTGGCGCATGCCGAAAGGTGCACTGGCGCCTGCGAGGATACAAGCGCGTACTACTTTATTGACGTGACGCCAATGCTGCTGCCACTACAGTGGTAGTACCATGTCATCTGGTGCCACACTGCCAAACTAAGTCGCGTCAAAACATCAAAAAAGCCGAAGTTTCGCCTGAAAGCAAGCATAGATTGCGATAAAAAATTAGTAGACAGCTTTTCCCAGTAAGGATAGCAGTTTTATCGGATGTATAAACTTGGAAATTTGCTTACTAACGTTTGCTTCTAACTAAATTAACGGGCGTGGTGTCAGGCACCCACCGGCAGACAAAAACACATCTCAGTACACGAGCGTGGACACTGGCTGTCCAAAGTCTGACGTGAGGAAGAGCGGCAGCAGCAGCGAGCCAATTGACCTTCGCGGTGCCTCTCGCTTTAAAGCGAAATAATCGGCGAGAACACAGTGCACACCAAGCTATGAGCTCTCGGCGCACCTATATTCTGTACTCATCATAGATCGCTTTCAAGATAGGGCTCGCGTGGCCTACTTTACTCATCACAGATCGCTTTCAAGATAGGGCTCGCGTGGCCGACTCTACTCATCACAGATCGCTTTGAAGGTAAGGCACGCGCGATCGTGCTTAACAGCGCCATACACTGCCGCCGCCCTAGTTGTACCCCTCCCGCCCCCGGTGTCACCCGTGTGATGGAAGACGGCATGCTTCCTCCCCGCCATCCTCCCTTGATCGTGCGAGATCAAACCATCATCATCGGTTCACCCTCCCACGCTTTTACTTGGACTTACAGCATTTGGCGCACGGCCACGGTGTTATCGCACTTGAACTTCATATGGAACATCATGGCGACGCCGAAAATGAAGACGGCGGAAATGCGCCGGGAGTGTCCATATATCGCAATGAAAAATGAAAAGCGTAGCCGCCCTCATACCTGCGCACTCGCGCTTGCCGTATCAATTATTTTGATCTGCGGTTGATCAGAGCCAGCGCCTCCTCTATCTTTGAAAAAAAAAACTAGAGGGCCGCTGTCCGAGCACTCGGCTATGGCGTTGATACGCTGCTGGTGCGCGAAGTCTGGTTTTTATATCTACCACGATGAATTCGGCGACCTTGTCATAAGCTTTTGGAACGATCTGTAATTTTAAGAGCTGCTCCTGCAACCGGCTCAAAGATAACCCATTGAATGCGATAAATCCGCTGGAATATATCAATCGATGCAATAGTTTTACCGCATTTTTTTTTCTGTCCAACAAGACCGCTAAATTTCGAAGGGTTCCATAAACTCCCGTATTTCGAAAGTTACACAAATTGGAACGGGTTTTAGGCAGTAAGTAGTGGTACCACTTCCATGAGATGTCTCGCTAGGCCCGTAGAACCTATTTCCATGACACATACTTAAAAGATGTCTTGTATGATAAGATATTCGCGAAAAGAGAAGCTCTTCTAGCTAAAGAAGAACGGCGATTAGGCCCGGATCCGGACGTCTGACTCGTTCGCCGCCTAGCAGCAACCACGCGATCAGCGTCCGTGGCTGCTGCTCGTGCTCGGCTTCATTTCTTTTTCTTTACTTGCAGCAGACTACCGCGGCGGACCAAATTGTTAAATGCATCACGCTCCAGCGACTCCGTCGTGACCAGGAAGCAGTTTTGCCACCCGGGCCAGCTGCCACAGGTTAGGCGACGAATTCTCGTCGTGCACCAGGACGACGTCTCCAATTTGAAGCCATGGTAGAAGTTTGGGTGTTGCCTCGTGTGCAGCGCGCAGAAGCAGCAAGTACTCCTTGCGCAAGCGCTTCCTGAGATGGTCTGTTAAACCTTCTCCATGTATGCCTCGACGTTGCAGATGGATGCTTGTTGATTTGGGTATCGTGTCACCCAACTCTTGAGGCAAGCACGTTGCACGTTTGCCAAGCCAGAAGTTTGAAGGCGTTTAGTCAGCACAGCTTGTCAAGGTCTACAGACAAATGTGTTAAGGGACGGCTGTTGATGCTCAGCTCTACCTCACACAGAACAGTTATCTCGTCAAAGGATAGGGAATTGCGAAGTAGAGAGTGCTTCAATATGCGCAAGGCAAAGGGCAAGCGTGACTTGCCCATTCCTTGGTTGGTGACTGCTATTCCTTGGTAATGTGGACCAATCGTTCCCACCACCTTCCCTACCCAGGCGCTCGCTCGGCGCTGAACTTCCATTCTATGAGACGTGCACTGAAAGAATCGTGCACTGCCCAACTGGATGTGGGATAATTTCCGAGTAGCGAACACCTTTCGAAGTATTGCCAGGACAAGAGATGAAATGCCGCAAATGCGGCGAGGAAGCTGGTGGTTGTCATGCCAGCTATATGAGCTCAAGTTGAAGCGCACGCTTTACCGCACATGCACTTTACCACTCATGTGACGGGAAGGGGGGTATCTGCTCCGCTGGAGGACAGTGAACAGTTCACTGACGTCCAGCGGAGCAGATACCGCCCCCCACCTCCCTGTCGTCCAGGCCCCTTCCACGAAAAGAGGAAACTATAATGACACGTCAACCGGCTAACACCACGGTTCTGCCTCAAATTCATCCACCGACTATCAGAGGCACATTATCCTTCTTTTTAATTCAACACGCTCGCCGCTAACACACTCTCGCTCGCTACCTCACCCACCCGCCTTACCTTCTCTCCCCTTTAGAAGAACCCAACCTTTATATACTGTGCCGAGGAGAGCATATGTCACCTTGATGAAGACAAGTCCACTTGTCGAAAAGTTGGCTCCTGCTTTCACCTTGTTCTCGTGTTGCTCATCGTCTTGAATTTACATCTCCCGAATTCCCCGTGTTTTCCCTTGTATAGTTGAGTGTTTTGACGCCCATTTACGAAGCTTCATGCCAGCGTCCGCTACAATGGCCCTTGCCTCCGCATAAGCTTGCAGCGCTTTCTGAACGCTGTTTTCACCAATCGTCTCTATTCCAAATCGTCTACATAAAAGGATTATCTAAGGCATACCACTGTGTGGGGTAATTGGCGTTCAGAGACAGAGAGGGTGAAGTACTGATAGCAATAGTAAGGTTTAGTTTCTTCACTGAATCTCTTGGGGCGGTGTTCGGACAAAATGCGTGTTCAGAGCATGCGAGCCTATTTTTATGAGCAGTGTAAACAGTTCAGTGGTAGCTATACTGGGCATCTCGTAATGCCGGCATGATGAAGGGTGCCACCAGCGTCTGTGCTGGCGTCGCGCCTCGGTGGTGCGTAGAATAACAGCGAAACACATTCATCGAAGTTTAGTAGCTTGAAGGTTAACTGTTTCACTCAGAAAACTACGCACACAACTGCACAGTCATAAACGGAACGCTGCCCAAGCTCCACTGCAGAGTCAACTGAGCCGACCATAACACTGCATGCGCTTGACTTCGTCATTTCTGCATCCAAACGAGACCTCCTATGGAGACGTAGTCCCTCACGAGGGAGCCACAAATCTGTCGTAGATGTAATTTCAGCTAAGCGGCAACTAGCGACGGCGAAAGTGTACCTCCAGCGCCCGCATAATGGCTTTTGTGATAAAAGTAAATATTTTGAACTGCGCTTACGTCATCGTGCTGGTTAAAAGTGATGTTTTGCAAACCTTGCCGCTAATAGAATCGTGCTGGACGTGGCGCCGAAGGGAACGCGGGTCATTAGCCACTGAACATTTGACGGCACTGGTTCATGCTCCGTCGGGAGATGAGCGATCCCCAAGAAACGAAGCGTATCTCTGTACTAGGGCCGAATGATCATCTGCAGGTACACCTTCTTTATGTCAGCCACCTTCACAATTGGATAAAAGTTAAACTTGAGAAGGTGTTTCAATAAGTAAACATAGATTTTTGTCACGCTGATAAGCACGCTGTTCCGGGCTGGTTGACTGGGCGCATGAAATTATGCGGCGAAAACAACTCGGAGCTTGGCAGTGACTGTGTCGCGTCGAATTACTTTATGATATGGCACGTAGTACGTGTTCCGCTTGAAGGGCATTGCTTGGTCAGAACTTGTGCGGCGCGACATTCGTCAAAATAACGCTAACTACTACTGTCATGGTGGAGAAGATTGGGGGGGGGGGCGTATTCTGGCAGCGTCCACCTACGCGACATGCTCATTTCGTCTGCTACTGAAGTTCCATTGGCTTAGCTGAGGTACACGTCAGAAAGAGACAGGCACCCCAGCCAATCAGCGCTTCAGCAGCAGACGAAATGACCATGTCCACT
Organism: Dermacentor silvarum; assembly: GCF_013339745.2. Taxonomy (NCBI): domain Eukaryota; kingdom Metazoa; phylum Arthropoda; class Arachnida; order Ixodida; family Ixodidae; genus Dermacentor; species Dermacentor silvarum. The sequence goes on from NC_051160.1 coordinate 153,628,102, forward strand.
AGGTGGATACTTATAGTATACCCCCTAATTATTCCTTGAAGCGTCCGAGCTTATCAAGAGCATCTGCCGAGCAAAGGCAATGTTGCTGTGCCCAGCGTCAAGAACCGGTTCCCGAATAAGGATAGAAACCTCGCAGCGTCCTCTTCGAAACGTCCTTCGACACACTCGAACTCCTCAAGATCCATGTGGGCGTTATATCGAGCCGCAGGATTATCTTACACCCTATAGACATCGAGGCACCACATGGAAGAGATGTCCACGTCTAGTAAGGCTTCAGGCTCTACGACAGCAGGGAAGAATGATGTGGTTTGAATAGCGGAACCTATGGAGAAGTCTTGGAGCGTTCCCTGGACAGTCCACCCAAAAGGGTTTATACTGCAGTAACCTGTGGTGATAGTCGATTTATCTGTCCGGTTACAACGTCCCATTAGATGTTGGAGCCAACATCTACTGGGACGTTGGCTCCAGTATATACCTGGAGCCAACGTCCAGGGTTGGCTCCAGGGCTGACCTCGTCCTCCCGAAAGGTGGTCGCCTCGGGGCGTGCATCAGCGAGAACAAGACCGTGGTGTTTCATCATGGTGATGATCGCGCCATGCTCTCGATGGATTGGTTACTAGAGAGATTTCTAGCACTTCGAGGGCAGCTATAGTGGACCCTTTGGTACTGTGCTGGTTTCGGAGTGTGATGGACAGTTGATTACATATAAGGGTCTTAGAGCGATGCGTTTTCCTGAAGATGAACTAGCTGAGACGTTTAAAACCTTGCACATAACTTCGAGCAATATTCAAAGAATATGTGCCGACTGCCCGTGTCTAGAAGGAACCGCAGCAAAAATGACCTTGCAGAAACGACAGCCTATGCTCTTCCCGTCTGTAGGAATACGGACAAGAGTGCGGATCCTTTCCTACACACGGATGTTTCAGGAGGTGGTGTGTCGATGGACTCCGGCCTAGTTGTCCGCTGCACGGAAGGTGCCGCCGAGTTGCCCATACGCTTTGATTGGTTTTGGCTTGGAGTACAGACGTTGCACAGCGACGTCAAGTGATGCCTAGCACAGTGGGCACATTGCAAATGTCTGGCGCTTCGGCATTCACTGGCACCGTGGTGGCGCTTGGTGCAGTGGAAGCAACATCTGTGCCCTTGAAGCCTCCTTTTTCTTCTGAATTGAGGGACGTGGAGCTTTGCTGAAATTTATGGTTCGACGCGTTGAACAGGAGGCAGGGACGCGTGTACGATGATCTTACTTCAGTTGATAGAGCCACTGCAGAGGGCGGGTTTTGCTCCAGATGTCACGATTCACGTTGACGATACCGCTGTCATGCAGCGGTATCATCCCTCACCTCTTTCCTCCCTCACCTCTACTTGTGGTCATGGGGTAAGGCCTTCATGATGACGAGTCGCAGAACAGCAGCATACTTGTGTGAAGAAACGCCAAGGCCCTCCAGCGCGCTTGTGCGGAAAGTAATCTGATAATGGAGATTTCGGAGCTTGTCGAGATCGGATTAACTATGAATAGGCGCCATTGCGAGTGGGTGGTCCAGAGAGTCATCGACCTGCATTTCGCGAAGGCCGAACCGATCAGATAGAGCATTGAAGGCGACGTTGTAGTTTGCCTCGGCGATGCGGATATTTTAAATTACCTTCTCGCCTGATCTGGACAGGTACGTCATCAGATATTTAAGCTTCTCTCTTTTGAATAGAGTGTCATTGCCGTGAAAGCTCACCCGGTACTAGTTCCAAAAGCATTGCCAGCCGCGCATTTCCCCAGAAAAGATCAGGATGTACAGCTTTGGCAGGGCAACGCAGGGAAAGGATGCCGCAGGTGACACTTGTGGCGAGGCGGAAGGGGCAGATGGGTACGCTGGTGATGCAAGTTGCGCTCTAGAACAAGCGGTGCAGTTGATGGAGACAGGAATAATCGGTGGACGCGGCTCGGTAGCGAGGCGCAAGCTTGTCTTGGTAAAGCTCACCGTTTACAGTGAAGCTGTATATGCGGACCGTGTGCCGTCGTTGTCACACTTTGCTAAAGAGGGGCCGCGTGACCTAGCGGGAGAGGATAGGAAAAGAAGAGCGCAGCAGGGGAAAGGGATTGGATTCATCCCTTTCCCCTGTGAGAATGCTGTCAGAGTGTGCAGATGAAAACAAGAACGGGGAGGAGTGTGACGTAAGTTGCGTCATCCAATACTCGCGTTGGAGGGTGAGAGGGTGACGTGCACCAACTAATGGCGGTGTAGGATAAAGGTAAGTCAACGGAGAGTGGAGTGTCAGAGGAGTTCGCGTTAGCGTTAGTTGTATATAGGGAGCTTTGGATTAGTGGTTCACACATTCCATCCGAGCTACAACTAAGCTTTCTGCGCACTCTAGATGTGGAAACACATCGGCGGCGTCGGAATGAAAAACGCGAGCTCCGTGAACAAGCTCTAGAACGGCCTCAACGTAGAGAAGCAACCATCCTGAACGGTGGAGCCACTGCTCGCTTCAAGCGGGAAATCTTAGATCGAGACTTTGGTCACAGTTGCAAGGTCTGCGACAGGCTCCGGTTCGAGCACAACCTGACGCAACTCGAGTCGGTGCGCAACGACATGCAGCGTTCCAAGGGCATTGATGTGCTAGAGAAGGAATTCCCTTCTACATCGGTGGAAGAGTTCAAGAGCTGTGGTACCTGTAAAGACTCTTCGATTAGCGGGAAGATGCCTGCTCTTAGTGTGTAACACTCAGTGTAACTAACACAGCTTCGCTGTTCGACCATTTTCACGGACTGTAAGGGGCGGTGATCTTTTGTTCGCACAAAAGTTGTGGTCAGGTCTACAATCGTGGGCATGTCTTGTATTACTTATTTATTTATTTAGGTACCCTAAAGGCACTGAAGGGCATAACATAGGGGGTGGAGGAGGGTACAATACAAAATCATTGTGTCCAAATATAAAAAAAACCTCACCAAACAAGAAAAAAGGTATGAATTGGGTAAAAGGAAGACACTGTGGTATAAAGGCAGTTCAACGACGCATTAAGGATGCTATTCATAACTAAATCAGGCGCAACTTGAGAAATATTACACAATTACAAATGGGCGCATAAATAAGAGCACAAAAGGAAAAAAAAGACACTGCTATGAATCCTGGAAATGGCAAGTACAGTGTTATAATATAAAGGTTGAGTGACACATTTAAATATACACGATTCAAAGCATCAGAAAAAAAAGAAAGGAAACTTTATAAAATTCTCAGAAATACATAAACATACAAACAACCGTTATTCATGGAGATGTTCCAGAAGCTCCCTTTGAAAACTAGCTGCCTCAGAGCAAGCAACAATATTTTCTAGTCAGGCGTGCCACTCATTTATGGATTGCACTAAAGGTGAACATTGATACTTTAGTGTGCGAACAAATATAGGTTGCACTTTAAGTTCATGATCTCGCCTGGATGAAATGTCAGGTGCTGTTTTAATGCAATTAGTTGCAAATTGATTGTTGATTAGTCGCCGTAATATAAAGAATGAAAGAGTGTTAAACGCGAACATTTGCCTCGTGCCTTCAGAGGGGAAATGTTTATGCTGCTTTTAAAATGATACAGCCACATAGGGTGGGTATGAGGAAAGTAAGAATCTTACCGCCTTATTATGCACTGACTCGATGCGGTTCTGCAATGTAACAGTACTTGGGTGCCGTATTATTTATGCATATTCTAAAAAAGGCCGAATGAGAGATGTTAAGCGTGAAGGTTCGTTTGTGAGTTGGCAGGATACAAACGACGTTTGATTAATCCGAATTTCTTGAATTCCTTGTTTGTTATATATTCAATGGGTGTATGCCAAGTTAGATCTGTGGTTGTAACAGACGTCCAGGTACTTGAAACTTTGCACTCTGTCTATACCCATATTGTATATTGTGTAAACGTTTGAGGAGTATTAGTAAATGTAGAAAATGTAATAAGCTTTGTTTTTACAACGAAGTTGTACATATCTCGGGTCTGACCGGAAGTGCGTGCGTCGAGAGGGTGTGTTAAAAACATCACGAGCCTTTCCACTGTCGAGCAAATGGGGGTAAGCGAAGCTGGTCGTGTGTGTAGCCGACCTGCTACTTTCCCGTAGTTACAGGGGGTGTACCTCCGCTGTGGGTTCCTGGAGGGCAAGACGACGCGGTAGCAGGCGTTCCGCTTCGTTTGCCTTTAACTCACGGTAGGCGGCTCTTCGCAGACATTTGGCCTCAAGATCGTGCTCCCACAACTCCGGGTCCGCGGCACTTCGCTGACGTTTCGTTTAGACTTAGAAATCTTCACGATAGAACCGGCACGTCGTCAACGAACCCCTTCCCGAGCGAGTTTGTGGTGCCGTTGCTCAAACGCCGCCTGCTCCTCAGCGAAACGCACCACGCGAAGCCTTCCCATCCGGGTGCTGAGACTGATCTGAGGTGAGGGGAGCTCGGCGAAGTGCGCGCCAACCCTTTTCCTTCCCTTTCCCTCCCGCAGCACATCAATCGACCCTAATTAGTCGCGCGCGTCACGTGCTCCGGCACCGGCACCGCTTTCCCCACACCTGCTCTACCCTGGGAGCGCAGCTGAAATGTTCAGCACCAATATGAGCCACACGTGATTTCTTCCTTCCTTCCTTCCTTCTTTTCCTTCCTTAATTCTTTCTTTCTTACCCCTGGTTCATATCCGCATAGCCGTGACGGGTATGCGCCACACGTAATTTTATTATAATTAATTGTGATGTGCTGACGAGCATGTGACGTTGCTATTTCGATAGCAATTATATGGACACTCCAAGCGAATTTCTGCCGTCGGCGTCGTCGCCATCGCCGTGAGGTTCCGTATGAAGTGTAAGGGTGATAAAATAATCGCCGCGTGCCGTATGCTGTATGTGCGAGGGAAAGCGAGCGGGAGAGCAAACGCAGGGTGGAGAGCAAACGCGATGTTTTCCGTCATGCGAAAGGCCGTGGGGGATAGGAGGGAGGGACGGGAGGCATCGTTTAGCTGGGGCACCAAATGCGTATCTTGCGACCGGGCGCAAGGGGAATTGGAATCTCGCAGGCGAAAGGAGGAGAGTGCGAAGGAAGGTCGGGAGGGAGGGGGTGTGGCTTCTACTCTGCCAGCAACTGCGTACTTGTACTTTGCGCGACTGCCGGTTGTCGCGTACACCGTACCTTGAAAGCGATCTCCACACGGCTCCTACCTTTGTATGCGCTGTGCTTTCGACACTCAGTTTCCGTTGAAGCGATAGGCCGCACGAACCTTCGCTCGCTGCTGCCGCCGCGCTTGCTCACGCCTGCGTTTTGACAGTGCTTGTGTTCGGTCATCGACTGTGATCTATTCATGTCTGCTTGTGCGCGCTGACACCATGCTTGTTAATTCAGTTAGTAAGCGAAGGTGTCCAAGTTAATGCAGACGATAAATCTACTATCCGTACTCCGTGCAGTGCTCTACTAATTTGCTATCGCCATTGATGCTTGGCCTCTCGGGCGAAACGGCGACTTTTTGATGTCATGACCTATCAGTCATGTCATACATCGGTACTATCCCATGCCAATTTTGGTATATACGAAGTGAACGAAACGTGAGAATTCGACAGGTTTTTGACAGAGTTTTAGCGCTACACCACCACCTCCGCCGACACTTGTGAGGCAATACAAGCTTCGCTTGAAAACTCGCGTCGACAGAGCCAGCACTGGGCCGATCCCTAAGATCGTGCAATACCGGGCCCACCCGCGGTGGAGGTAGTCTACCCAGCAATTCGACCCATTAGGTGGATCAAAGAGGATTAGGTGGATTAGGCTGGATTAGAATGGATTAACTTTGATTAAGGTGGATTAAGGTTTATTAGGGAGGATTAGGGTTGATTAGGGGGATTATGGTGACATAATTACGATTAAGGTTTACTAAGGTGGCTACTAAGGTTGACCCTCACTCCTAAGCCTTCCCAGTCTAAGAGCTTGAATACTTCTAACCGTGCAGTGAGCAGCATTAGAGAGATTGTGTCTCCTTGCCTGACCCGTTTGTTGATAGATAATTTTCTACATCTCAATGTGCAACCTGCGAAGAATAACCCAACAGAACTAGGAACCTTCTTTTCAGAAACAGGTAACCTTTGCGATATAATTGACCATCATCATTATCATTATCAGCCACTTTTTATGTCCACTGCAGGGCCAAGGCATCTCCCTGCGATATCCAGTTACACCTGTCTCGCGCTAGGTGAAATCCAATTTCTACCTGCAAATTTCCTAATTTCATCACCCCATCTAGCTTTCTGCCATCCTAGACTGCGCTTCCCTTCTCTTGGCGCCCATTCTGTAACTCTAGTAGTCCATCGGTTATCTGCTGATCTACTGTACGATTACATGGCCTGCCCTGTTCCATTTTTTTTCTCCTAATGTGATTTAGAATATCGGTTATCGCTGTTTGCTCACTGATCCGCCCCGCTCTCTTCCTGTCTCTTAGCGTTACGCCTAACAGTTTTCGTTCCATTGCTCTTTCTTCTGTCATTAACTTGCTCCGGAGCGTCTTTCTTAACTTCCAAGTTTCTCCTCCATATGTTGGCACCAGTAGAATGCAATGATTGCACACTTTTCTTTCCAACGACAGTGGTAAGCTCCCAGCCACGATTTGGCAATGCTTGCTGTATGCACTCCAACACAATTGCATTCTTCTGTAAGCTTCCAGTGTTGGTGAACAGGACAACGTCATTTGCAAAACGAAGGTTGTTGATACATTCGCTATTGATCCTCACTCCTAAGCCTTCCCAGTCAAATAGCTTGAATACTTCTTCTACGTCCCGCTGCAGTCGTTTGACTTTCGTACCCTCTCCTGTATACTACTAAAAACCAAGTATGTATCTTGAATGAATAATAAACTGAAACTAAACGGGAACTGAAACTGTAGCATGCCGTGAATAGCATGGAAGAGATTGTGTCTCCTTGACTGACCACTTGCTTGGGGAGAACTTTCTCCTTCACTCTACTTCTACTTTTCTTGTGGTAACTTTCTACATTTCTTGCGGAGAACCAAAGCAGCTGTGGAATCTTTCTAGATATTTCCCAAGATATTCACGCACGCGTCCTGTACTCCTTCATTACCCAATGTCTCTCTGACTGCTTGTATCTCTAGTGAATGAAATGCCTTTTCATAATGTATAAAAGCCATATAGAGGGTTTATTGTTCACCGCAGATTTCTCGATTGCCTGTTTGATGACATGGATGTGACCTATTGTAAAATATCCCTTCCTGAACCCAGCCTGATCTCTTGGATGATTGAAGTGAAGTGTTGCCCTGATTTTATTGGAAATTAACTTGGCGAATACTTTATAGAATATTGAAAGCAAGCTAACGGGCCTATAATTTCCCACTTATCCAACGTCTCCCTTCTTATGGATTAGTATAATGTTGGCATTATTTCAGTTGTCTGTTACACTTGAAGTCATGAGGCATTACAAATAAAGGTCCGAAAGCTTTTCAGGCATCAGACAAGTGGTCTTTTTTCGCGTTGTGTAGTTTCAGTGTTAATAACCAACTAGCCCAGTCAGGCACCTTAATATTATTCCATCTTCTCCAGCTGCTTTTCCCCGGGTCATGTCTGGCAAGGTCCTTCTAACTTCATCGCTAGTTATAGAAGGATCATCACTACTTTGAAATAAAGTAGCTTGCGCGCAGCCAAGCTACTTTACAGGTCAGTATAGAATTAGTAAATTGTACATGTATAGAATTATTCCACTGTTTTTACTATGTCATCTACAATGCTGATGTTACACTGCTTGTCTTTCAGCGCCTGCATCTTGCCTTGTCCTATGCCAAGTTTTCTTCTCATTGATTTCATGCTGCGTCTATTCTTTACGGCTTCCTCAATTTCTTTCACGTTATCAATTTGAATATCCCTAACTTTCTTCTTGTTGATCAGTTTTCACAGTTCCGCGAATCTTATCTGATCTCTTGAGTTGGACACTTTCATGCTTTGTTATTTCTTTATCAGGTCCTTTGCTGCTTGGGAGAGCTTACCTACTGGTTGCCTTGGTACCTTACCTCCCACTTCAATTGCGGCTTCTCAGGTCAATTTAGTTATGGTTTCGTTCGTTACCTCTATGTTATCTTCATCTTTCTCTCCTAAAGCTCCATATTTCTTTTACGAGCAATAGCCTGCACTGCTCTAATTTTCCCTGACTGCGTCTAGGCTGTCATGTTTCCTCTTGACCAATGTTACTCTTTCTCTCTTAAAATTGAGACAAATCCTAGACCTCGCTATCCTATTGTCACTGCCCTTTACTCTACCTAACACTTCTACATCCTGCACTATGCGGGGATCGGCGGAGAGTATGAAAGTCAGACATATTGTTACATGTGGAAAGACACCGACAAAAGAGGCTATTTACACGCTATGCAGGGTGTTTTTTTAGCTGCACCAAATGTTTAATATTAGAAAATATAAATCTTGATCACGTTATGTCTACCATTCGAGTGTGCGGATTGGCGGCCTCTAGATACAGAGCAATTTCCGCACTTACGTGCCTAATTAGCGAAGTTACGGTAATTAACTTTCTAATTATCAACAATAGATGGCTACACAAAATTTGTACTTTGGCGCCCGTTCTCGACACTACCCATCCCAACGATCAAATTTTGAGTAGCGGAGTTCACGTGGAAGCTACGCGAACAATTAGTTCCCCTTGGCAGGCTCTTTGAAACCGAAACTGGCCGCAAAAAAGCGTCTGTGTCGTTGATGCCGGCGGGCATTCACTTCATTCGAAGCCATCATTTGCAACACTTTGTTCATGTCAAGTGCAGTGCCAGCGTACCGGGGTACACCTGTACCTCAAAGCACCACCCACTTCAGTGGCTAGTGAGCATTGCCTGAACTCCCGTCGGAATCTTCGAATGGCAATTGGCTGGAAACACTGCTTCATTTACACTGCTTCGTCGGCGCTGGATAGACATACAGCTAATCGGTCAATTTTTTCGAACTTTACAGTTTGGTAGTACTTTTTTCCTATATTGGCCTTGCTGGTTACGCGTCCGGCACTGCCTTGCTGCCACCATTTCTCTGATTTGAATAACTTAAATTGTTCTTTGTAGCTTGCATGTAGGTATGTCTCAAAACTAGTGCTTCCCGTATGTTCAATCTTTGCTTATTTCTGGTTCCCGTAAGGATTTGGAACATGAAAATAGGTACCACGCAGGCATAGGCTAGGGAGCGAATGCAGCTTCGTTTAAGGCGATGGAACAGTCGCTTAGGAGCACATGCGAATGCCCCACTTGCTTGACGGCCAGGTTAAGAGGAGCGAGCGCCAAGAAATAGTCTGGATATTGACGTCCTGAAAAGAGAGAGAAACGTGGTGGGAAAGGCAGGGAGGTTAACCCGAAAATATTCTGGTTTGCTACCCTGCACTGGGGAAAGGGGAAGGAGAAATGAAAGAAGGAAAGAATAGGGAAGAGAAAATGCAGTCACGAAAAAAATTCAAGTAATAAAAAAAGAGGACGTTGAAAACGTCTGTCAGAACTATAGTCTGTCAGATATTCCGCTCGATCGCAAAAACTTCAGGAGTGCCTTGACTGACTTGTGTCAGGACTGTATAGGCCGGCGTTCCAGGACTGTCTGCTCCGAAAGCGGCCGGTCGTCAACACGTGCCAGCGCGGTCGCGAGTGGCTTTCTATGACGGCCTGGAAGCACTGCTAAGCATGAATCCGATAGAGCGTAAGATTGGGCGAGTTGGTATTCCATGTCTTATACTTAATAGCGCATGAAAAGGGACGAGGTCCGCGTCGTCCATCCGTGCCTCGTCTCTTTTCATGCGCTGTTAAGTATAAGACATGAATCCGAAGCTGAGATCGTTAGGCCCCTTATTAAGAAACGTAGATGGAATTTAGCTTTCTATAGCTATGATGTCAACAAAGTATGACGAAATCTTGGATGTTGTGAAGGAAGAGGTAGAACATATCATCATCATCATCATCATCATCAGCCTATAGCTATGTGCGCTGCAGGACGAAGGCCTCTCCCTGCGATCTCCAATTACCCCTGTCTTGCGCTAGCTAATTCCAACTTGCACCTGCGAATTTCCTAGCTTCATCACTCCACCTAGTTTTCAGCCGTCCTCGACTGCGCTTCACTTCTCTTGGTATCGATTATGTAACTCTAATAGTCCACCGGTTATCCCTCCTACGCATTACATGGCCTGCCCAGCTCCACTTTTCCCGCTTAATATCAACTAGAATATCGGCTATCCCTGTTTGTTCTCTGATCCACACCACTCTCTTCCTGTCTCTTAACGTTAGGCCTAACATTTTTCGTTCCATCGCTCTTTGTGCGCTCCTTAACTTGTTCTCGAGCTTCTTTGTTAACCTCCAAGTTTCTGCCCCATATGTTAGCACCGGTAGAATGCAATGATTGTACACTTTTCTTTTCAACGACAGTGGTAATCCCCCAGTCAGGATTTGGTAATGCCTGCCGGATGCACTCCAGCTCAATTTTATTGTATAAATTTCTTTCTCATGATCAGGGTCCGCTGTGAGTAATTGACCTAGATAAACGTACTCCAATACAGACTCGATCAAGACGCTGACTGGCTATCCTGAATTCTTGTTCTCTTGCCAGGCTAATGAAAATTATTTTTGTCTTCAGCATAATAACCTCCGTCACCACTCTTACACTTTCTCGGTTAAGGTCCTCATGATTTGCTGTAATTCGTCCCCATTATTGCTGAATAGGGCAATGTCATCTGCAAACCGATGGTTGCTGAGATATTCGCCGTTGATTCTCCCTAAGCCTTCCCAGTCTAAGAGCTTGAATACTTCTCGTCAGCATGCAGTGAATAGCATTGGAGAGATTGTGTCTCCTTGCCTGACCCCGTTCTTGATAGGTAACTTTCTACTTTTCTTGTGGAGAACCAAGGTCGCTGTGCAATCCTTGTAGCTATTTGCCTATATATTCACGTATGCATCATGTACTCCTTGGTTACGTAATGCCTCTATGACTGCTGGTATCTCTAATGAATCAAATGCTTTTTGATAAATAATGAAAGTCATATAGAGAGGTTGATTCTACTCTGCAGATTTCTCTATTACCTGAATAATGGCATGGATATGATCCATCGTTGAAAATTCCTTCCTGAAGCCAGCCTGTTCTCTTTGTTGGCTGAAGTGAAGTGTTGCCCTGATTCTATTTGAAATTACCTTGGTGAATATTTTATACAATACTGAGAGCAAGCTAATGGGTCTATTATTCTTCAATTCTTGAACGTTTACCTTCTCATGAATGAGTACAATGTTGGCGTTCATCCAGCTTTCTGGTACACTTGAAGTTGTGAGACATTGCGTATAAAGGGCCGCAAGCTTTACAAGTATAATATCTCCTCCATCCTTGATTAAATCCACTGTTATTCCATCTTCTCCAGCAGCTTTTCCCCTGGTCATGTCTTTCAAGGCCATTCTAACTTCGCTAGTTATAGAAGGGGCCTCTGTATCGTGTTCATCACTACTTTGAATGAAAGTAGCTTGGCTGCTCTGGGGACTGTACATCTCAGTATAGAATTCTTCCGCTGCTTTTACTGTGTCATCAAAATTGCCGATGATATTACCCTGCTTATCTTTCAGTCCGTACATTTTGCCCTGTCCTATGCCTAGTTTTCTTCTCAGTGATGTCATGCTGCGTCCATTTTTTACTGCTTCCTCAATCTTTTCCAGGTTATAATTTCGGATATCTCTTACTTTCTTCTTCATGATCAGTTTTGACAGTTCAGCGAATTCTATCTGATCTCTTGAGTTGGACATTTTCATGTTTTGTCGTTTCTTTATTAGATTCTTTGTTCCTTGGGAGAGCTTACCTACTTGTTGCCTTGGTGCCTTACCTCCCACTTCAATTGCTGCTTCTGAGATCAACATAGTTAGGGTTTCATTCATAACCTCTATGTTGTCTCCATCTTCCTGTTCTAAAGCTGCATATTTGTTTGCTGGCACCAGCCTGAATTGGTCTGCTTTTACCCTGACTGCCTGTAGGTTGGCCTGTTTCCTCTTGACTAATTTTACTCTTTCTCTCTTAAAATTGAGAGAAATCCTAGACCTCACTATCACTCCATAGGATGCGCGTGCTGAACGTTTCCAGGTTCAGTTCCCACTGGCGGCCTGTCCGGACCCAGAGATTCTTAGCACCCTCTGCCGCGTGGCCGGTCTGACCGCCGCCTTGGTCAGGTGTTCAGCAGCCGCTGGGGACTGAGGGCCATGGGTAAATTGTTGGAGTCATTAAGGAGGTAGCGGGCGATTACTGAACTAGGGAGGCCAATTCCTGTTCTGTTAAGGGAGTGACTTTGTTGACGCTTACTAGGCCTTCCTAATTTGTTTGCACCTTGACTAGTAAAGTCCCACTAGCTCTCGGGGATTTTTTTATGCCAGTGTGAGGCGCCACTCCCTGCCTGAAAATGTAGTGGGTTGGATACCTTTACATAATACGTCGAAGAGAAATGACATCTGTAGAGTATACCATTACTAAAAAAAACACCACTCACGCTATCTTTTCTGGAGCGTTCAGCTGTCCCGTTTTCCTGAAAGCAAACATCAGTTCACTCCAAAATTTATCTGCCTCTACCACGATTAGAGGAGACCAACTCTGCCCTCTGCCTAACAGAACGTTCCTAAAACTCAAAGTTGTTCCAGAGCATCCTGAGAGACATGAATAATAATGACTGCAATATACCAAACGTGCCTCGAAAGAACAGCACTACTGTCAAACAAAACACGACTTGTCAAAACTCGCGCAGAAGCGTCGCTCATCAACTGGCGCAACTTGCACATATACAAACGCTACAAACATATACAAACATATACAAAACTCAATAAAAGCGTTGAGGCTCTGAAAAAAAGTAAAGTAAGAAGGAAGTTGCAAAGATGCGCGAGGCCTTTACGATATTGAGTGGTGAATCAGACGTCTCTACCTTAAGATGTATGCGCTCCCAAAAAGAAGGCCACGAAAACCTTTTGGGTACTGGAAATGAGGTTGCAGGTAGAATCGAAGTACACGATGACTCAGTAGACTCATTTGACGCTATGCATAGAAGCCTTTCTAGAGATGGTCAAGAACCTCTGATAATTGTGTGCTCCTTACACTAAAAAGAGCACGTCCATTGGAGTTGACTGCTTAAGCTGCTAAGAAACAGAGAAAGTTCCTTGTTTAAAACGGAAAAGCTGACTATAGCAAAAAGAGAATTGTTTGTAACGAAACGAAGGGACATGAATGGTAGGTGCAAATATGTAAGGCATAAAGAAGGTAAAGTCCTACTTCGCAAGGTCGATGGCTCATGTGTCTTCATTGCATGCACGACGGGTAGATCTTGCAAAACTAGCACATGCAATCACATAATTCAGGTGTGTTGCATGTGTTATCTTACATGTGTGATGATGATTGTTGGAGTTTAGTGGCGCAAGGGCCAGGTATGGCCAAAGAGCGCCATGACAGTATTAGTTCGCGCCAAGATGATGGTAATGGCTTGTTAGTGGTAGATGAATAGGGAATTATATGAACATTAGATGTGGCATGGCTGTAAAGGGGCCTAAAATCAGTCGCTGTAAAGTGCGTAAAATCTATAGGTAATAAGATTATGCAATGAGTGATTATGTGTACTATGGACATGAACAATGCATTGCGAAAGAATGATACGAGTTACAAATAATTAAAGATACAAGAATTGGCCTGAGGCACAAGTGCCTAAACAGAGCCCTTGAAACACAAGGGCCTGGAGGCATGTGCAATTAAAAAAAACTATCGCAGCAACATCCTCTAGAGAGAGGATGCACTACGAACTTATTGGGCTAATCACATGTAGCACAACATCTTTCAAGAAAGCAAGGACTGCGTTGGTGCTGAAAAGTGGTTCTTTACCGAGAAACATAGCGGGATGCAGGGGAACACAATAGCGATATGCGAGAGGAAAATGTTTCTTTCTTTCTCTTTCGGCTTCCCGACACTCCAAGAGGACGTGGAGGACGGTGAGCCTGTCGCCACACCTACCACATGTTGGAGGATCATTTCCATTCAATAGAAAATTGTGAGTACCATATGTGTGTCCTATTCTGAGACGACAGAATAGGACATCAGTACGTCGTGTTTTAGTTGTACAGGGCCAGAAACCTAACTGTGGCTTAATCATGTGGAGCTTATTAGTTGTTTCAGCGTCCCACAGACGCTGCCAGTGGCCTCGAAGTTTCCTTCGCAAAAAAGGCTTCAGATCTGTGGAGGGAATAGCAGCAGCAGGATTAATAGCTTGTGATGTAGTTGATTTGGCCAACTGGTCTGCGAGCACATTGCCCTCGATGCCTCTATGGCCAGGCACCCAGCATATTATTACATGTCTATGAGATTGGTAAATGTTGCACAAGAGTGAGTAAAGCTCAATAAAAACAGGATTTTTATGCTTTTGTAAAGATGTTAGTGCTTTTACAAGACTTAACGAGTCTGTGAATATTATTGCTTTTTCTAGTTTTAATTTCTTGATATGTTTCACCGCAGACAGTACTGCGTATGCTTCTGCTGTGAAGATACTTGTTACGGGGTTCAATACATCAGATTTAGAAAAGGAGGGGCCAACAGCTGCATAAGATACGCCAGCATGGGACTTGGATGCGTCGGTATAGAATTCCGAGCACGAGTACTTCGATTGAAGTTCGCGGAAATGCATTGCAATTTCGAGCTCGGGAGCGTGCTTTGTGACCTCTACAAAGGATAGATCACATTCTATCACCTGCCACTCCCAGGGCGGTGAAAGCTTAGCTGGAGGCATTAGGCGATGTTCTAGAAGTGGGATATCCATCTCTTCGCTAAGTTCTCTTACACGCAATGAGAAAGGCCGCCTCATAGAGGGTCGATTATAGAAAAGCGTTGCACACTTCAAATCATTAAGGGTTGCAGAACAAGGATGTTCACGATCGGAGTGTACTTTGAGAAAATAGGTGAAGCTGATGTATGTTCTCTGGAAATGGAGTGACCACTCATTGGATTCTACATATAAACTTTCGACGGGGCTTGTTCTGAATGCGCCAGTGGCCAGGCGGATACCTAGATGGTGGACGGGGTCTAGCATTTTTAGCGCGCTCGGGGTGGCAGAGTGATATACTACGGCACCATAGTCCAATCGTGACCGAATGAGGCTCTTGTGAAGGTTCATTAAACACTTCCTGTCGGTGCCCCAGGATGTGTGAGCCAAAAGTTTCAGTAAGTTCATTGTTTTTAGGCATTTCGCCTTTAGATGTTTTATGTGGTTAATGAAAGTAAGCTTAGAGTCAAGTATGATGCCTAAAAATTTGTGTTCTTTGTTCACAGGTATTTGTTGTCCATAAATTTCGATAGTTGGATCTGCAACAAGACCTTTCTTCCTGGTGAAAAGAACACAAGAACTTTTGTGGGGGTTTACTTTGAACCCGTTTTCCTCTGCCCACTTAGACACTTTGTTGAGCCCCTGCTGTACCTGTCTCTCGCACACTGCGAGGTTACAGGACTTGAAGCCTATCTGTACGTCGTCCACGTAGATGGAATAAAAGATAGCTGGTGGTAAAGAAGCACGAAGCGTGTTCATTTTAACGATAAAGAGTGTGCAACTGAGCACGCCTCCTTGGGGTACACCAGTTTCCTGCACAAAAGGTCGTGATAACACATTGCCAACTCGAACACGGAATGTGCGATTCAGCAGATAACTCTCAATCACATTTAACATATTACCACGTATACCGAAGTGGGAGAGGTCTCTCAGTATGCCAAACCGCCATGTGGTGTCGTAGGCCTTTTCTATGTCTAAAAATACAGACAAGAAGAACTGTTTGTGTACAAAAGCTTCGCGTATCTGCGCCTCAATGCGTATCAAGTGGTCAGTGGTGGATTGACGCTCGCGAAAACCACACTGGTATGGATCAAGCAGTCTGTTTGATTCTAGGAAATGTAATAGGCGACGGTTTATCATTTTTTCGAAGACTTTGCAGAGACAGCTTGTTAGCGCTATGGGCCGATAACTCGATACAGAGGATGGATTCTTCCCCTGCTTCAGGATAGGGATGACTATGGCCTCTTTCCAGGCAGAGGGGATCTCGCCGGAGGTCCATATAGAGTTATACAGACAGACAAGGGTTTTCTTCGTTTCAGAGGGTAGGTTCTTCAACATTTCGTATAATATGCGGTCAGAGCCTGGGGCAGATTGGTTGCAACAGGCGAGTGATGAATGAAGCTCTGCTAAAGAGAAAGGTAAATTATATGGCTCGTTCCCGGTGCTCTTTCGGTCTAGTTTTTGTTTTTCTATTGCTGCTTTGTATTTTGTGAATTCCGGAGAATAGTGCGATGAACTCGACACATGTTCAAATGTGCACCCAGGTGGTTCGCTTGGTCTTCCAAGCTGTCGCCCTGTGTGTTTACCAAAGGGAGTGAATATGTTTGTCGTCCTCTCACCTTGTTAACCCTGTTCCATACTTTGGCCTCATCTGTATACGAGTGTATACCTGATAAAAACCTCTGCCAACTCTCTCTTCTGGCCTGTCGGCGCGTTCTCCTGCCTTGTGACTTAATCTTCTTAAAGTTGATAAGATTCTCCGCAGTAGGTGAATCACGTAGCAACCCCCACGCTTTGTTCTGTTTCCTACGAGCGTTCCTACATTCGTCGTTCCACCATGGGACACGGCGTTTGCATGCCACACCACTTATTTCGGATATGCATTTAGAAGCGGCATCAATTATGAAGGCAGTGAAATACTCTACAGCAGCGTCAATTCCTAACGAAGACATGTCAGCCCAGGAGATATTGCTAGTAAGAGTTCGAAATTTCTCCCAATCTGCTGTATCAACCTTCCATCGAGGGGCTTGTGGTGGAGACTTATTTTCTGTGGTTGTTCTCAGTAATATGGGGAAGTGATCGCTCCCGTAAGGATTTTTGGTAACTTCCCATTCAAGTTCAGGAAATAGACACGGGGAAGCAATGCTAAGGTCAATAGAAGAAAAGGTTCCGTTTGCAATACAGTAAAATGTAGGTTCCTTCTTATTCAGGAGGCACGCACCAGACGAGAAAAGAAATTCTTCAACAAGACGACCTCGCGCATCGATACGAGAGTCGCCCCACAGACTACTGTGCGCATTGAAATCGCCAAGAACAAGATAAGGTTCTGGCAATTCGTCTATAAGGGACTGAAATTCATGTTTGTGTAAGTGGTAATGTGGGGGAATGTAGAGCGAGCAAATGGTGATGAGTTTGTTCAGAAGAACAAGTCGAACTGCCACTGCTTCGAGGGGCGTTAGTAGCTGCAAATGTTGACATGCTATGCTTTTGTGAATTATAATGGCAACACCGCCTGATGATGCGATAGCATCGTCACGGTCTTTACGAAACGTAACATAGTGTCGGAGAAAGTTTGTATGTGTTGATTTTAAGTGCGTTTCCTGTACACACAGCACTTTTGGATTGTGTTTATAAAGAAGTTCTTGGATATCGTCGAGGTTCGTAAGAAGGCCTCTGACGTTCCATTGTATAATTTGTGTATCCATAATGAAATTAAATTGGTGCTGTGTGTACTAAAAACGGAAGTATTGCCTTAGATTACAGAGCCCTTTCCAGGCCCTGTAACGCGGGATTTGTCTTTTCTGAAGCGGTCGAGGGAACCTCGCCGCTCCTTAGGCGCTTGGTGCGCCGTCGGGGTGGGTGTGGTGTCCATTGCCTCTTGTGAAGCGCCGGACACGCGCTCTTGCGAGCGAGAAGTTTCACGAGAAAGTCTCGCCGCGAAGGACGAGACATTTGCGCCCACCAGCCCGGATGTCGATGGGGCTGCCTTTGGGCCTGAGCTGCGCCGGCTGTTGCCAGCACCAGCAGGGGCCGGTGAGGGTGAGGCAGCCTTGGCTGCACCCACCGTGGGAGCTGCTGGCGGGCCTGCGGGTTCGCTACGCGAAGCGCAGGCTGCCGCCGAGGACTGTTGTGGTGCCGGCAACCCTAGGGTAACCGGGCCTGTTCGCTGGTTGGGTGGAGTAGACTTCGCTACTTCCACCCTGGGGGCAGGAGCCACAAGCGACGGCTCGCTGCGCGCGGGCTGGGCAGGTGGCAGTAGCTGCTGCGAAGCTGCCCCTCGACGCGCCGCATCAGCATAAGTGGTAGTGTGGAATGGTGAGCACCTTTTGCGTGCTTCCCTGAACGATATGTTTTCGCGGACTTTCAGTGTTAGAATTTCTTTTTCCTTTTTCCAGCTTGGACAGGACCGGGAGTATGCTGGATGGTCACCATCGCAATTAACGCAGTGAGGTGTGGCCTCACAATTGTCTGAGGCATGACCTTGTATTCCACACTTAGCACAGGTGAGTCGACCACGGCAGCTCTGCGAGCCATGGCCGAATCTTTGGCATTGGTAGCACCGCCTAGGATTTGGGATGTATGGTCTTACGGATGTCTTTGTGTAGCCTGTTTCAATGCTTTGTGGCAAAATGCTCAATTCAAAGGTAAGTATCAGGTGTTTCGTGCGAATTTCTTTATTGTCCCGTCTCATAACAATGCGCTGCACATTCGTGACATTTTGTTCCTTCCATCCTTCCAACAATTCGGTTTCAGATAGGTCGATGAGGTCTGCTTCAGATACTACCCCCCGTACTGTATTCATGGATCGATGCGGTGAAACGGAAACTGGGACATCACCAAAAGTAACAAGCTTGCCGAGTCTGTTGTATTGCTCCTTATCCCGTAGCTCAAGCAGAAGATCCCCGCTTGGCATTTTGGTGACTTTGTAGCCAGGGCCTAGCGTGTTGGTCAAGCTTTTTGCAACTACAAATGGGGATATGGTTCTTGCTAGTTTTTCGGTTCTTTCACAATGTACTACTTGGAATCTGGGGAAAATGTCTTTTGGTCTGGTGAACAAGTTGAGAATCTCATCGGTGCGTCCCCTCTTCTGAGGGAGACGATCAAGAAGTCGGGGAAAAGCGGGTGTTCCCATAGCAGTCTGGTGTATTTCGGCAGCAATGGCAGCCACCCACCACGGAGTCCAACAAGGGGACGCTGCAGCACTTAACGTGTAAGGCTGCAGGCGCCAGCCGTACATTGCCGCTATAACCTTATATATAAACCCAAGGGAGGGCACGTACACAAGGTTAACCCAAGCCGCCTATGGAAATTGAGGAAGTAACAGAAGAGAAGAGATGACAGGACAGTGAAGACAGAAAAATAGAGTAGAGGAAGATCGGAGAGGGGGACAGGAAAAGGCGACCACCGATTTCCCCCGGGTGGGTCAGTCCGGGGGTGCCGTCTACGTGAAGCGGAGGCCAAAGAGGCGTGTTGCCTCCGCCGAGGGGCCATAAAGGTCCGAACACCCGGCATCGGCTCAACCCCCAGGATCCTCTTTTCCCCGGACACGGCTAAGCCGCGCACGGCTACACGCGGGAGGGGCCAACCCCCATGTGCTCGGGTCCGTGGTATCTTACATGTGTTATCATGTGTGTATGAATCATGAGTGCTTAAAACCATATGATTTCTATCCAACTCATCTTGCACCTATAACGCGTCTTGTACACAAAAAATTACTTTACGTTAGGATCTTGATATTTTCAGCTCTTGTATTTGCTCATAATCTGAATTCTGTCCTTGATTTATTTCAAATTTTGTTGCACTTCGAAGTTTGTACCACTGTTCTTTCAGGCTTTCTTTTTTGTTATTTCTGTTTTCTGTTCATTGTGTAACAGAAGTGCACCAATATTATAGCGTACATCTTTTTTGGGGCATTTTCAGAAAAAAATCAAATGAAATGAAGTAAAATGAAGACCGATTTGCGTCACCTCTTGCAGAAGGGGTGACGCTTCAACATGCAGTCTGCTACGAGAAAAAAGAATAGAGTTTTGCGCACTTACTAAACTACTGCCGCTAAATTTTCGAGTAATCTAGATGACTGGACCGCCAGGTGGCGTCGAGGAGTGCAGACGTGTTCGCATCGGCTCCGTCAATTATCGTGCCTAGCAGCGGTCAACATCATGTGACCACCAGCAAATTTGCAGGAGTTGTGTAGGAAGACACCAGGATCACGCTGATACCACATTGTTGGACAAGCGGACCCGGTTTCCTGTACCAACTTTAAGACCACCACTGCATCATGCCGGCCCGCCACGCTAAGCCTAACGGCGGAGCGGAGTGCGGAACGCCGGCATCCAGCTCCCGGCCCAAGCGTCGCGCCGCGACGGCCCAAGTTCCAACGAACAACGACTCCGAACTAGCCCAGGACACCATGGACATGGATGACCAAGCCATCGAAACCCAAGTGGGATCTGCGGCGGATGCTGAAGAAGAGTTCCTCTCACCTGACGAGGTGGTACAGGGGGAATCGACCAGCGACGACGACGCTGAGGAAATCTCACCAAGGGAAGACGACGAAGCCAAGAACGGTCAGTGGCAACTTGCAATATCGTTGCGAGAGCGAAAACGTTTACGAAAACAAGTGCGAGCAGCCCCTGATGACAGCGGAGCTCGAGACGGCGGCAAGGGCAACAGTTGCGACGCCAGAACGCCTGCAGGAGAGCGAGATAAACGCGGGGGAGCGTCTGCAAGGAACCGACGGCGAACGCGCGCCGCGCCGCTACCAAGAAATGACATAAAAATTATCATGCGGCCCAAGCCAGGGCTAATTGTGAAAGAACTTAAAACCTACGAAGTTGCACGGGCGATAGAACGTGCAAGCGGCGACCCGGAGACCTGCAAGAGTGATAAATTTCTGCTTCGCCTCCGCAACGGGTCAAACATAATCATTGCAAGTACCCCCCACGAACAAGTGGCGGAGAAGATCCTGAAGATCAAAACGCTGAATCTCAACGGCACTAAACATCTGATCAACACATATATAACCACCCCTGAAGGATACCTTAAAGGAGTGATACATGGATTGGAACGCGAAACTCCAGAAGATGAACTCCTAAGTAATCTCCGAGTGCGCACACAAGGAGTTACAATCGTCCAAGCCCGGATGCTCGGCAAGTCTGAAACCGCAGTGATCACGTTCGATGGAGCGATAGTGCCACGCTTCGTTTACTATTACGGTGGCGAAATGTCATGTGTGCCTTATCGCCCCACCCGACAATACTGCAAACTGTGCAACAGCCAGGGACATATAACGGACGTTTGCCCAACGCCAACGGCCAAGGCGTGCAGCAACTGTCGGCTAAGGGATCCTCCTGAGGACCACACATGTGAACCAGAGTGTGCCCTATGCGGAGAGGCTCATCCCACGGCGGCATCGGAATGCACCAAGAAACTCAAATGGGTCCCCCAAAGGGGCAGGCCACAACTGTTACAACGTCGAAGCCGACCACAAACGAACGGGATCCTCAAGAGACGCTGGTTCAGCAAGGACTGCGAGGACTCTGCATCACCAGACGGGACCCGTTCCAGGTCCAGCTCCCGAGACCGCTCCAACTCCAGGGACAGTGACCAAGAGAGGGTCCAAACAAAAAAACAACAGCAGCAAAAGAGCAAGAAGAAGCATAACAAGGAAGCCAAAAACAAGGTGAGCTGGGCAGCAATCGCCTCCCAACCTCCACACCAAGCAACAACACAACTCACGCGCCTAGAACGCGAACTAGATCTAATGCGAGTGCGAATAGGAGACCTAGAAAGAGAAAATAGGCAATTGAAAAAGCAACAAACGCAGCAACCACAACAAGGACCTAAACCAGCCCAGGCAGGACAGAAAGGGCAGAAACTACCGAACTTAGAAGGCGACACCGTAATTACCCTGTCAATACTGAAAGATACAATAAAGGAAGTTATACCCACAATCATAGAGCAGGTGTTGATACATGTAGATCGAAAACTAGATGTTCTGGACAAGAAAATCCAGGCACAACAAATAGAATTCACGAAAGCGTTGCGAAAGCATGCCACAGGCAGTAACATAAGAGAAAAAGCAGAGAAAGTCTACAACAGGCCAGGCCTGTCGGCCATGACCCAGGCGACGAACAATGCCTAAACATCAAAAGCACGCTTTAGAAGAGTGCGAAATATGGCAGTGGAACTGCCGCGGGTTCCGGCGTAAATTGGACAACTGTCGCAGCTGGTGACGACACAAAAAAGGTTGCCAGCTATCATAGCATTACAAGAAGCCGGAACAAACCCTAAATTACAGGGATACGAGACCTTCTGTACCGAAGATGAAAGCTGGAAGGTCGCAACATTGGTGGACAAAAAAGTTACAGCAATATGTCACAAACCCATAGAAGGAACGGACATTCCGCATATAATAACAGAAATCGCATATAAAGGCACCAGAGGAAAGAGTGCCTTCATAATTAATATCTACAGCTCCCCTAGTCATAAAAGAGCAACGTTCGACAAATTATTTCAAGAGGCAGCAAAAATGGTCAAGGGGAGCCCTCTAGTGATAGTTGGGGATTTTAACGCCAGACACTCAAGCTGGGGGTATCCAACCCAGGACAATAAAGGCAAGAATATCACAGGACAAATAGAAGCACTCGGCATGACACTTCTAACAGACCCTGCTATCCCAACAAGAACAGGAAATAGTATCTCCTCGGACACAAGTCCGGACCTAACCATAACCAAAAATTGTCCAAATGCGGAGTGGTGCAACACCCTCGAAAATCTAGGAAGTGACCATTATATTATAAGCACCACAATTCGCACGGGTGTAATCCGCAAACAAATAGGTACAGCTAAAATAACAGACTGGCGGGCATATAGAGAATCGCTTAAACAACTAGCCACTGACATAAATGATTTAGACAAGTGGTGCGAAGTCATACGGAATCTCAAGCAGAAACATACCAAAGCCGTCACCAGGACGGAAAAAACACCTGAAGTGGACCCTCACCTACTGCACCTGTGGGATGCAAGAAGAAGCCTGACGAAAAGATGGAAGCGACAGAAACGCAACAGGAAGCTCAAAATGAAAATCAAAGAAATAACACAGCAGGCCGAGGAATACGCTAACCAACTTGCAACAGCCAACTGGGAACGCTTCTGCGGATCACTAAATGGAACCCTAGGGACAGCAAAAACGTGGAACATCCTGAGAGGAATGATTGACCCACTCAAAACCAGACGCGAAGGACAAAAGAACTTGGAGAGACTGCTACACTCGTACCCAGGCACAAAAGAACAACTCCTTCAGGCCGTCCATAACAAATGCTTCGGTGACAATGCCCCGATACCCCCCTACCAAGCTGACTACAGCGGACACCCGCACCCAGGAATGGATGAACTCTTCACGGAAGCAGAAGTTAGAGCAGCAATCGCCAGTGCAAAACGGAACACAGCGGCAGGGGCGGATCAAATATCAAACGCCATGATTAGAAATATGAATGATGAAGCCATAATAGCCCTCACGAACTTCATAAATGACCATTGGGTCAAAGGAACGATACCACAGCAATGGAAACACGCTGTGATAATCATGATCCCAAAACCAGGGAAGAAATTGAATTTGGAAAACCTTAGGCCCATCTCTCTTACATCATGTCTAGGAAAACTGTTCGAGAGATTAGTAAACACTCGACTCCAACGTCATCTTGAAGAAACCAACTTAATGCCTGACACCATGTTTGGTTTCAGATCACATCTTTCAACACAGGACATTCTCCTGCTTTTAAAAGAGGAAGTGTTAACCAACGTCCCCAAGGCAGGAGAAAACATTGTCGTGGCTGTCGACATAAGAGGGGCCTTTGACAACGTAAGTCACAAAGGCATACTCGATGGACTAGCAGAGACCAACTGCGGTCAAAGAACGTACCAGTACATCCGAAGCTTCCTCAACCAGAGAACAGCAGTCATCAAAGTAGGGGATGATGAATCCAAAGTCATCCATCCTCCTAACAAAGGAACGCCACAGGGTGCAGTAATCTCGCCTACACTCTTCAACATAGCCATGATTGGACTAGCCAAACAACTCCAAGAAATTCTCGACATCCGTCATTCCTTATACGCGGATGATATAACACTATGGATAACCAAGGGCAGCTTGGGAGAAAAGGAGGAGAAGCTCCAACGGGCAGCCAATATCATAGAAAAACATATCAAACAAAGAGGACTCCAGTGCTCAGCGGAGAAATCAGAACTAATTCGCCTCACAAAAAACAAAAAACAAAGAACTGACCCGAGTCTCAAACTCGAGATCAGGCTGGAAGGGAAAATTATTCCGGAGAGGTCAATAGTTAGAAGTGTTGGGGATGTGGCTACAATCGAATGACAGATGTCTCCACACTTTAAACAAAATCAGAAAAACGACGCAGCAGATTAACCGGATGATATCCCGTGTGGCTCATAATCGGACAGGGATGGGGGAACAAGACACCCTCAGACTGGTGAAAAGCCTGGTCATTAGTAGACTAATATACTCCCTGCCTTACCATGACATGAATAGAGAGGAAAAAGAAAAGGCTGACCAAATAATAAGGATGGCATATAAGACAGCCCTGCGGCTGCCACGCAACACTTCAAATGAGAAGCTTCTAGCCCTCGGCCTCCACAATGCATTTGATGAGCTGGCTGAGGCCCAACTCATAGCGCAGAGGAGTCGATTGGCGCAAACGCCAGCCGGAAGAGCTCTTCTTCGTAGAGTCGGCCTTGGAGATTGCATACAAGCATACCAAAGCACTAAAGAGCTACCCTGCCAGATCAGAAATTTGTATGGCGTTTCACCAATACCGCAAAACATGGATGCTACATTACACGCAGGAAGGAGAAAGGCTAGAGCTGAATACATAGACAAAATAACTAAGTACATGGACACTGCAAGATTCACGGATGCTTCACCATATCGGGTCAACGCAAAGAATATGGTGGCAGTTGTCGTGAACCGAAAAGGTAAAATCACGGCCTGTGCTTCGGTTTCCCGAGCGACCATTATAGAAGCAGAAGAGATAGCCATTGCCTTAGCTATAAGGGAAGGCATGGAGCGCAACGCTCCACTGACAATAATTACAGATTCTCAGGCCGCATGCAGGAACTATCAGAGGGGAAAGGTCGGTGCGAAGGCACACCGGATACTCACCGAGATCAGCAGAGAATTCAACGTCAGGTATACCCAAACAATAACCTGGGCCCCGGGACACGATGGTGTTACTGGGAACCGCTATGCAGATGAGGTGGCTCGAGATTTCACAAATTACCGAGCTGCCTCTTGCAACATCGTAGAGGACCCGACACCCATCGATCCCAGTTATAAATCAATCTTGCAATACTACAGGGAATTGAGAAGACTCTACCCAGCACCGCACAAGAACCTTTCAGCCGTGGCACTCTGCGACATTACGTAGGCTACAAACGAATACCTATACAAACCTCCATAGACTGCATATACACTACCCAACAGCCTACAAAGACATATGCCCGTGGTGTGGGAGCACACCGACGCTCTATCACATCACATGGGAATGCACGGCTCACACAGAAGAGCAAGATGAGAATAACACGAGAGAGAGGTGGGAGGCATTGCTGTCCAGCTCTGCCCTCGGGGACCAGCTCAGGCTGGTCAGGAGGGCAGAAAGGATGGCGTGGGCCAGCGGTGCCTTGGAATAGGGGCCCGACCACGCAAACTGCCCCGTTCTAGGGGCAACGAAGTCTTTTGTGCAAATAAAGTTTTGTTCTTCTTCTTCGTTTAAAAAGAAACATTGCTGTCGAAATCTCGGCATCTTAGTAAAATCAGAAACCTTTACAAATACACTAGAACACACATCTTCTTTCTCGGGTTTTACGTGCCAAAACCAGTTCTGATTATGAGGCACGCCGTAGTGGAGGGCTCCGGATTAATTTTGACCACCTGGGGTTCTTTAACGTGCACTACAACGCAAGCACACGGGCGTTTTTGCATTTCGCCTCCATCGAAATGCGGCCGCCGCGGCCGGGATTCGATCCCGCGATCACGAGCTCAGCAGCGCAACGCCTTAGCTGACTGAGCTACCGCGGCGGGTGACTAGAACACACAGGACATCCAACACAAGAAATGCAGGCTGTCTGACGACATTCTATAAATAGAACAATTTGTATATAAGCTAAAATTTGGCAATGCGTCAGGCACAGCAGTCGGGTGCCATCTCACGCAGGCGTTAGCCGTGAAGACAACACATCGACGTACCTCTAGAAATATGTATACGATATTTCTCGCTGAGAAATTAGGGACCCAAACGGTAACTTTTCCTGCTTGAATTTTTGTGCCCATTAAGATCAAATAATCCCCGGCGCTAGGACACTTCATGGAAGAAATCAATTAATCGATAAAGCTTCAGCAACATCAACACGTTTCAGGGCAATTTTCATGAAACTGTATGCAATATCTGCACTGCCACAAAACAACGAAGATTCGGAAAGCACATCTATCATCTCTGTCGCTTTACTAGTCATCTTGCGATCTATACAACAATGTACACTTCACAGACTACAAGAATTCGCGCAAGCGCCGGACTTACCTGTTAGGCGTACTCGGCAACCACTCCTTCGTGTCACAGGTTCCGCGGCATCGTACAGGTACCGCGGCAAGAACCGTCGGTGCACGGCCCATCCAGCGTAAGCACTGTACAATTGTAGATGAACTAATAGCACGTGATAGCACCACTTTCAACAAGTTCTTCCGTGCGCTGTGATCCGGTGCGAGCGTGGCGAGAGTACCTGAGGCTTTTTACGAGCCAGGAACAAAGAAAGTGCGAACGGGCCTAACTACGATAATCATCGGCGTAGCACACGAAAGATACTGCACGCTACATTACGCGGTCCCAGGCGTTTTGGATCATTAATACACAGAAAAAGCACCACACTTTCTGTCGGCACGGCGTACACACCAATAAACTACACATCGGCCGGCGTGAATGCAGCGCGCACGCACATGTACCGACATGCCGACAGCTGAAGACGGGAAAATAGTAGCACCTGTATATTTTGCCGGCACTCCCGCGCTCCCGGTGGCGCCATCTGTTGGACGGCAACAGAAGCGACCATGTTTACGGTGATCGCATGGCGTTGTGTGGCACCCTGTATATATGTATGCGCACATCCATGCTGTGAATCGACCCATAGTTCCACTGCTGTATTTAATGCAGGTTATGTAGCCATTACCTCATTTCAATTAATATTAATTAATTGCCTTAGGTTAGTGCCATTGTCAGACTGTGCTTATAGCAATCAGTGGCAAAGTTTTCGCAATGTAAGAATGGCAAAACTAACCGTTTTTTTAATGACAAAACCTTTCATGGTTCAGAATATATATATTCGTATACGTATACACACACGCGCGCGCACTGGGCGTGCACGCACATTACACAGACAAGTCCGCAGGCTGTCTACACGGAGTCTGCAGAAAATCTGCAGACTAGGTATACAGGAAGGACGAGTCCACAGGGAGGTGACTGGGGTGACTGGTTGGTGACTCGCGGGTGACTGAAAAGTCAAACCCATTTTTGTAAGGGTTATCAGAAGACCTGATTCCGCGGCCATTGGCCGCTGTATCCGCTCCGAGGGAGCACATGCTTACACAACCGCTCGCTTCGGAAGCCGGAAGGGGAATGCTACACCACAGGAACCAAGCACGAAGTTGAGTATTTCGCTCCCCCTTTTCTTCTGCACGTATACGATCGCAATAGAAATAAAATGAAAAAGCTTTGTTCCCGCCCGGGATCTAACCGGGGACCTTGCGCGTGAGAGGCGCACGTGATAACCACTACACCACGGGAACCGAGCACGGAGTAGAGTTGAAGCATAACTGGGAGCCGGCCTAGTTGGAACAGATTCATTTTCTTAAATTTTTGTGCGCAAACAAACAGGGACGAAGAAAAGGAGACACAAGGACGAGTTAGAAAGCGCACAAGTGTTGTTAGAAAGCGCTCGTCCTTGTGTCTCCTTTTCTTCGTCCCTGTTTGTTTGCGCTCAAAAGTTTAAGAAATCGGAGTAGTGTATTTCGCTCCCCCTTCTGCGCGTATACGATCGCAGTAGAAATAAAAATGAAAAGCTTTGTTCGCGCCCAGGATCGAACCGGGGACCTTGCGCGTGTGAGGCGCACGTGATAACCACTACACCACGGGAACCGAACACGGAGTAGAGCATTTCGCTCCCCCTTTTGTTCTGCGCGTATACGATCGCAATAGAAATAAAAATGAAAAAGCTTTGTTCCCGCCCGGGATCGAACCGGGGACCTTGCGCGTATGAGGCGCACGTGATAACCACTACACCACGGGAACCGAGCACGGAGTAGAATATTTCGCTCCCCTTTTTGTTCTGCGCGTATACGATCGCAGTAGAAATAAAAATGAAAGAGCTTTGTTCCCGCCCGGGTTCGAACCGGGGACCCTGCGCGTATGAGGCGCACGTGATAACCACTACACCACGGGAACCGAGCACGGAGTAGAATATTTCGCTCCCCCTTTTGCTCTGCGCGTATACGACCGCAATAGAAATAAAAATGAAAAAGCTTTGTTCCCGCCCGGATCGAACCGGGGACCTTGCGCGTGTGAGGCGCACGTGATAACCACTACACCACGGGAACCGAACACGGGGTAGAGTATTTCGCTCCCCCTTTTGTTCTGCGCGTATACGATCACAATAGAAATAAAAATGAAAAAGCCATGTTCCCGCCCGGGATCGAACCGGGGACCTTGCGCGTGAGAGGCGCACGTGATAACCACTACACCACGGGAACCGAGCACGGAGTAGAGTTGAAGCATAACTACGAGTCGGCCTAGTTGGAACACATTCATTTTCTTACATTTTTGTGCGCAAACAAACAGGGACGAAGAAAAGGAGACACAAGGACGAGAGGAGGATTCCACTTCCGGCCGCGAAAGCGTACGGACGTGTTTTCATGTGCTCCAACGGGGCGGTGCTAGCGGCCCAGCTTAGCCACGGAAACAGGGACGACATGGAAGACAACCAGGACTACCAAGTGTTGCTGCCTCATCTGCCAAAAGGTCGGATTGTTTTGAAAACGCTTTTTTTGCACGGTGACCCACGAGCAAGGCCGTACATGGTTGAAGACTACCGGGATGCCCTTGGAATTGCTGCCTGAGGAGCATTTCAAATGAATCATGTGTGGGCTGTTACGTTCAAGAGTCATGAAAGTATGAAGAAGTTGTTGACGACTGGGAATATTACTGTGAAAGGCAGAAAGTGTCTGGTAGTAGACCCGAATAACCAAGATGTCCGAGTGAAAATCCACTGGGTCCTTCCTAATGTGACGAACGACGACATTCGTATGGCTTTCGAGCCATACGGCGAGGTGATGGAAGCGACAAAGGAGCGATGGCGTGTCCTCGGAATTTCGGAAAAGGCTACGACAACGCGCGTGCTGAACCTTAGGCTAAAGGCCGGAGTCACAATTGAAGACATCCCTTATCAAGTACGTGTCGCCGGTGAGCCTGCCCTCGTAGTTATTCCTGGCAAGGCACCGCTCTGCTTTCGCTGCCAAGGAAAAGGGCATATCCGCCGCGACTGCCGAATCCCCCGATGTTCACGGTGCCGCCGGTTCGGCCATGACGAAACCCAGTTCGTACCCACGTACGCGAACATAACGGGCCCCAGAAAGGACGCTGACGTATCGGACAACATCATGGATGAGGCTGAAGCTGAAGAAGTAGCAGTGACGGTGACGGTGAAACAAAAAGCGGTGGAAACGCCCCCGGCAGTGATACATCAACGTGAGTCAACAACTAGTGAAAGGAAAGAGCTGTAAGAAAATGCGACAAGACCAAATAGTGAAGACGTGCACAACGAAATGGCCGAAAAGTGTTTACCGCAGAGGAAACCGTCAAGTGAACCTCAGGACACACCGCCAAATGAAACGTCGACAGTGCAGTGTGAAACGATGCATGGCGTTGTAGAGGCGTCGACAAAGCGTATGCACAGCGACAGTGTTGGTGAACCAGACCATCTCGATCATGCAGATGACGGGGGGCCGCCAATGAAAACGGCTTTGACGCGACGAACGTCGTTGAAGCCGAAACCGAACATTCTTTCTGTTAGACGCCCGCTGGAGAAACCGCCGGAATAAAGGCGGGGTCTCGCTACCCCTTGCTAAGTAAGCAACATGGGACAGCCAAAGCGACAACGCATGGACGATGCTGTCCCGTCCAGTCACCGAACTTCGGTTGACAAGGCAGGCAACAGACAGCGAGTTCATCCCGACCAACCACGGCCGCAACTCAGTGAAGGCTCTAATGCACCCTTGCTCCCTGAGGTAAACACTGCGCGATCCTTCAGCTCTTCGCAACTTAAAGACGAAAGGCTCGGTCTTGCCTTGCGTGTTGCCACTGTAAATGTACGAGAATTGGCGACCAAGAAACGACAAAATCAACTTAACCGACTTTTTCTGGAAAATAACTTATACATAGTAGCCGTGCAAGAAACAAAGATTGAAAGTGAGGAGCAGACGGATCGCATAGTGGAAACTTTTCGAACGCATTTGAATGTTTGTGTTAGCCACGCAGTAGGCACATCCGGCGGTTGTGCAATTTACATAAGGAATAACGTAAACATCGAAGGCGAAAAAGTTGTTGCGTCGGAGGCGGGACGATTGCTTGTTCTTGACTTTTCGTATTGTGCAAGGGAATGGCGTGCTATCTGTATATACGCACCAAACACCGATTATGAGCGCGTTGTGTTGTTTGAAGAGTTAGAAAAATTTTTGAAATGCGAAAAATGTTTAATTATGTTTGACGACTTTAATTGTGTGTGTTTCGCTGAAGATCGAGCCAAAAGCAACCCTGTACGAGATAAAAGTTCACGGTTGCTTGTTTCACTGCTTCAGGAATATTATTTAGAGGATCTTGGATATTTATTGTAAAGAGGAAGCCGCCCTACCTACACCCATTATCAATGCGGAAGCTGTGCTAGGCTGGATAGGATATATGTTACAGTCGACCTTGCCAGAGATTGTGACCACTACGAAGTGAAACATGTGTCATTTAGCGACCATAGCCTTGTAATGGCTACACTACGAACCAACTTGAGAAAAAGCCGTTTTAATTGGGCTTTATGGAAATTCAATGTGAAACTTTTACATGACGAAAAATTTATGGAGTGTGTAACAAGAAGAATTGAACAAATGGCATCCACGGTATCACATGTTTGGGCAGCTGAGTGGGAAAACTTTAAGAACGCAGTCAAGATGATTGCGATTGAAAGGGGAAGCATTAATAGTCAAATGCAAAAGACTAATGAAAAGGAACTCCAGTGCCAACTTGATTTTCTTATGTGCATGGAAAGCAGCAATCGCGGCATGTACATAAAAGCAATTGGTGAAGTAAAAAACAAACTAGAAGTAATTGCAACGGAAAAGTACAGGGCCACAGTGATAAGGGCGCGAGCTGAGAAGATGTGGCTTGGTGAAACGCCCAACAAGCGAGCGATGTCCGATGAAAGAAAATATGCGGCTCAAAATGAAATACGACAGATCCTCTATTGCAATGAAGTGACATCAGACAGGAGTAAAATTGAGCAAGCATTTGTTGAGCATTACAGCGA
The DNA here is from genome assembly GCF_013339745.2 of Dermacentor silvarum. Lineage (NCBI taxonomy): Eukaryota > Metazoa > Arthropoda > Arachnida > Ixodida > Ixodidae > Dermacentor > Dermacentor silvarum. Next base: position 153,659,528 of record NC_051160.1, read on the forward strand.
ATTATTTGCGAATAACAAGGACGGGAAAACTGGGCTAAGAACCGAGGTTATTAACTTAATACCCAGGCTTTATGAAGAAGTTAACACGCGATTAGAACAGCGAATAAGTATAGATGAAGTGAGAAGTGCCATTAAAGAATTGGCTCCAGGAAAAACACCCGGACCAGATGGAATAGGCGCAGCTTTTTACAAAATGTTCATCGAGGAAATCAGCCCCATTTTGCATAAGGTAATTCAAAACGCTTATGAGGAAAAATTGTTACCGCCTTCCTTTCGCGCTGCTCATATGGTTTTAATGCCTAAAATGGATGATCCTGCGAAACGTTTATCAGTAGGGGCCTATCGCCCAATAACTCTTACAAATGTTGACTATAAAATCTACACAAAAATTTTGGCTAAACGTCTGCAAAGCGTTATTATGCTTCTCGTTGGACCGCACCAGACATGTGGAATAAAAGGGCGTTCGATATGTACAAATGTGCATGTAGCCCGCAGTGTTCTCGAATGCTGTGATGCTATATCTGGACGAGTTGCAATGTTACAACTCGATCTCGCTAAGGCTTTGTTATCGCCTTCCACATCGAACATCGTGTCACACACGATGTTCTTTTTTCTGTGTTTCAGCATGCCAATGTTGGCAAAGTGTTATCAGAAGCTTTAAAGATGGCTTATAGTGATTGTACTGTGCGCATTATAGTTAACAAGAACCTCACCCAGAATATTGACGTCCGGTCATCTATAAAGCAAGTATGTGCGTTGTCATCACTGCTCTTCGCTCTTTACCTTGAACCCTTCTGCCTTAGTCTTATTAATAACGAAAAGGTACATGGTTTCAGGCTTCAGACGCATCACGTGAAAATCCTTGCCTACGCTGATGACGTAGGTGTTTTTTGCACTGACCGCAAAAGCGTAGAAGAAGCCATTAGCGTCACCAAAGATTTTTGTAAACAGACAGGCTGCGCGATAAACTGGGAGAAAGTATCGGTTTCTGGCACGGAACATGGGACATTAAACCAGAAAAATTTGCGAGCCTTACGTGGGCAAGAGGTCCGTCTACGTATTTAGGCGTTCCTCTTGAGCATTATAACCAAACAACAGACTACTGGGATGACCTGACGCCAAGGGTGAAGGAGAAAGTTGGAGGATGGCAAGGCCGTGAATTATCGATGTTTGCTCGGGCCAGTGCGTGCAATGTGTTTTTGATTGCCAAAGTGTGGTATGTGCTGCAATTTTTATCAATGTCACGCGTCCATGTGCAAAAAGTGCACCGAATATTTGCGGTGTTCATTGGGGGCTCCAGTTGGGAGAGAGTTAGCCGAACTAATCTATTTCGCTCAGTGAAAGACGGAGGCCTGGGCCTTTCGCATCTGATCATCCGGCAGATTGTGTCGCGTTTTATGTTCACGCGGGACCAGAGAGACCCATTTTTGAGAGAAATTATACAAATGCGCTTGAAAAATGTATTGCCTGAATTTGTTGTGTCTAGTGCGACTACATTTGATTGTGGCGTAAAAGGTTACTTCAGAGAATTAGTGGCGACATTTAGGATACTTAAAACACGCTTCTCTTTCGAGTACCTAAGCCTTGTACCGAGAAAGAAGCTGTATAAAGATTAATTTGGTGTGATGATGCCAGTCCCATTATACAGATCCCTAAACAATAGAGGCCCAGGGCAGGGTGTTTTAAAGAGAGTTAGAAGAATGACTGTTCAAGGAGCTGTTAAAACGTTCTTTTTCAAATTACACACAAACACACTCCCGGTAAAAACATGGCTAGATGAGAAAGGAATATTTGTACCTTGGACGACCAACTGCCTCTTGTGTAAGAAACCCGAAACCATCGAGCACACGTTTATTGATTGTTGGGATCCAGTATTTTTTTGAGATGTGTTGCAACGAACCCTGAAGAAAGAGTTACCGATAACACCATATGGAATTCGATATCTTTCAGTACACATTGAAAATAACGTTCCTTATGACGTGATTATGATACTGGGCCGTCATAGCCTTTGGGTGACAAGAATGGCAGTTAGGCAGGCAGACCCCAAAATAAAGTCAACCAGAGAAAACTTTATAGAGAACGTAACCTACATGCACGAGGTCTATAGCTCTTTAGCCGAGCCTCCAGATTGGCTTTCGGTACTTGATGACTTGGCAAAAATCAAGATATTTTAGTCTACCACACTGGTCAAGCAGACCAAAGTGATTTTTATCTATGTACTTGCTTTCTATTTGAATAAAAGTTCTAAACAAAAAGAGAGACACAATTGGACGAGTTAGAAAGCGCACAAGTGTTGTTAGAAAACGCTCGTCCTTGTGTCTCCTTTTCTTCTTCCCTGTTTGTTTGCGCTCAAAAATTTAAGAAAACGGAGTAGTGTATTTCGTTCCCCCTTTTCTTCTGCGCGTATACGATCGCAATAGAAAATAAAATGAAAAAGCTTTGTTCTCGCCCGGGATCGAACCGGGTACCTTGCGCGTGTGAGGCGCACGTGATAACCACTACACCACGGGAACCGAGCATAGTGTATAGTATTTCGCTCCCCCTTTTCTTCTGCGCTTATACGATCGCAATAGAAAATAAAATGAAAAAGCTTTGTTCCCGCCCGGGATCGAACCGAGGACCTTGCGCGTGTGAGGCGCACGTGATAACCTCTACACCACGGGAACCGAGCATGGTGTATAGTATTTCGCTCCCCCTTTTCTTCTGCGCGTATACGATCGCAATAGAAAATAAAATGAAAAAGCTTTGTTCCCGCCCGGGTTCGAACCGGGGACCTTGCGCGTGTGAGGCGCACGGGATAACCACAACACCACGGGAACCGAGCATGGAGTAGAGTATTTCGCTCCCCCTTTTCTTCTGCGCGTATACGATCGCAATAGAAATAAAAATGAAAAAGCTTTGTTCCCGCCCGGGATCGAACCGGGGACCTTGCGCGTGTGAGGCGCACGTGATAACCACTTTTTTATTGCCTTTTGCAAAATACAGACAAAATTTCGACACTTCACAATTGGTAAAAGTGCCCACCAGTCTTTGGTGTGCACGAGATTAAAACCGCCTAATGTTCGCAAGCTCGTTTAACACATTAATCCATTCTGGCTTTTCGTTTTGCGCATCGAACACTTCTTTTATGTAACAGACACTTTCAATAAAATATTCACGAGTACTTCGAACATTTATGTCAGCGTGTCTAACAGCCATTCGGGTGCGCCACAGGCTGTGCAACCTTAATAACATAAACATGTCGTATGGCACTCCTCCTTCATGTTGCGTTGGGAGAAAACGGATGCCATAGGGTGTTATGGGCAAGTCTTTCTTTATAGTTCACTGCATGACGTCCCAGTGGAAAACGGCATCCAGGCAGTCTATGAATACGTGTTCAATTGTCTCTTCCTTGTGGCATAGTAAACAATCCACAGACCAGGGGATAAAAATACCTCTTTCCTGAAGCCACGGTTTTACAGGTAGTGTATTGGAATGCAGCTGAAAAAAGAAAGACTTTGCCGATGGCCTGACACGCATACTTTTTACCCTTTTTAGGACGTTTCTCTCACTCCCCACTCTGAACATCGATCTATACAGCGGCACTGGCAATACCACGTCAATTAGATCTTTATAGAGACGTTTTTTGGGAACGTGGCTGAGGTACTCCATTGAGAAGCGCACCTTCAGAAACCGGAATGCCCATATCACTTCTTTCAAAAATCCACTCATAGGGCCACTGTTAACACTGCTAGATACAATGAATTCAGGAAGGGCCGTACCTAGTCTCAGTTGCATCACTCTAACCAGGAAAGGGTCTTTTTGGTCTCTTAAAAAGGCAAAACGACAAACTATCTGCTTAAAGAACAGATGCGCCAGTCCAAGCCCCCCTATTTTGACAGATCGAAATAAGTTTGTTCGACTCGTTCGCTCCCAATTGGATCCCCATACGTACACTGCCAGCACCCGATGCAAACGTTGCACATGAACTCTAGTAATACACAATATTTGCAATACATAGCACACGTTGGCAACGGCAAACAGGTTGCAGACCATCGCGCGGGAAAACATCGAAAGACTACGACCACCCCATTTAACTGCTTTTCTCGCACCTTCATTGTTTCATTTTCCCAGAATTGCCCCGCCTCTTTATAGTGCTCAAGCGGCACCCCGAGATACTTTGTCGGCGCAACGGTCCACTTCACATTCAAAAAGATGGGTGGGGTGCTTTGCCATGTTCCATGCCACACCCCTAAACACTTATCAAAGTTTATCACGCTACCAGTCATTTTACAAAAGATAAAGCATCCTTTACCGCAGTCGCGAAACTTTCTTTATCGCTACAAAACAAAGCAATATCATCCGCGTATGTAAGCAGCTTTATTTCCGTTGACTGTAAACGAAAACCTACAATACTGTTGTTATAAAAAATATTTCTGCAGAATGGCTCGAGGTACAACGCAAATAGTAGAGGACTTAAAGGGAATCCCTGGCACACACTTGAGCGTACGTGAAAGCTCTTACCTACTTCCTTATTTATTATAAGGTTGGCGGTACAATTAGCATAGCACATCTTTACTCTATCGAAGAGCACCGAGCCAACATTTACATACTGAAGAACTGAAAACAGAACGTTATGTGATACACGATCAAACGCCTTTTGTAGATCAAGTTGAAGCAATGCTACATGTTCACCCCACGCATCACAGCATTCCAGAATGGTTCTAGCAATGTGAATATTTGTGTAGATTGATCTTCCTTTGATTCCGCAAGTCTGATGCGGTCCTACAATTCGTGTTATAACTCGCTGTAACCTCTTTGCCAAGATCTTAGTAAAGATTTATAATCAACGTTAGTCAGCGCTATTGGGCGGTAAGACCCAACTGACAGCAATTTTTCTGAGTCTTCCGTCTTGGGAATGAGTACTATATGCGACCGCCCAAATGACGGGGGTGCATATTTTCGCCTATACGCCCCACTAAATACCAAAAATAAAATGAGGCTCACATCTTTTCTGAAGGCCTTATAGAAAGCCGCTCCCAACCCATCAGGTCCAGGAGACTTCCCCCGAGCTAAATCCTCAATGGCATCTTCAACTTCTTTTGGCTGATCGGCTCTTCCAGATATTCACGGTCTACGTCATCTAGTTTTGCCATGTTGGCCAGGAACTCGCGTTCGAATTCTTCCGGGACATCGTTACTTCTTCGAAATAGTTCGCTATAGTGCTCGAGGAACGCTCTGTGTACTTTAGCTTGTTCGTCGGTGACTTCATTCTTATAACTTATTTTCCGAATTACGTATTGCCTTGCGTGAGCCTTTTCGTCTGCAAAGGCTCGCTTTGTGGGCGTTTCGCCGAGCCATAGCTTGTCCGCCCTTGCTCGGATCACCGCTCCTCTGTACTTATCTTCGTCGATAAGCTCCAGTTGACTCTTAAGTTCGTTGATCTGCTTTGCGAACGTACCAGGTTTATCTGCCTCTACTCGGTACACAAAGTCCAGTTCTTGTTGCATTTCTTTCTCCTTTTTTCTTCTTCGTACTTCATTACACTAATTTTTTCTATTGCACAAATCTTTATTTCTTCTTTAAAAAGCTCCCACAACTCTATCACGTCATCGTGTCTTGCAAATAGCTGTCCGAACTTTTCCTTTACGCACTCAACGAACGATTCATTATGTAGCAGCTTGTCATTAAATAGCCACATCTTCCAATTAAAGCGTGAAGCCTCTTTGCGCGTCCAAATGTGACTAACACCAAACAGTGGTCACTGAATGACACATGTTTAACGACATAAATGTGGCATGCTGCTACTACTGCAATGAAACGTATATCCTATCCAGCCTCGCGTGGCTAGCACGCTGATAGTGTGTAAAAACTGGCCTGGTACCATTAGACAACACCTGTCCTATATCTTCTAAATTATGCTCTTGTACCATTGCGATCAAGCGCGAGGCACTCTTTTCTTTTACTGGAACATTTTTGACACGATCAGCTACTGAGCAAACACAATTAAAATCTCCAAGCATAATTATTTGTCTTTAGCACATCAAGTACTGCTTCAGCCGTTCAAAAAAACACGTCTCGTTCATTTTCGGCATTAGGGGCATATACGCATATTATTCGCCAACCAGTATCGGACATTGAAAAATCAGTTATAACAAATCTACCACTCTGGCACACAAACACATTCTCAACAACTATTCCTAAACTGTTTCTCATGAAAATAGCACATCCACCTGATGTGCCGAGAGCATGAGCAACACAAACATCGTACCTAGCTCGGAAAGGTAGCACCATGCGGTCAGTTTGTTCCTCGCTATTTATTTTTGTTTCTTGCACTGCAACTACGTCTAAGTCGTTTTCCAAGAAAAGGCGACTCAGCTGATACTGCTTCTTTCTAGCATTCAAACCTCGAACATTGATAGTCGCAATGCGTAGTGCTGTGCTAAGATTTATCGCCATATATTAAAATGATATGTACGCCATGGTGCATACCTCGCGAGCAAAGACACAACAAAACACCCGCAGGTTATTAGCGACAAGCCAATCTGTTCCCGACGTCTGCAATCCTCGAGCTTCGGCTTGGGTCGCGTATCCGAAGGCTCCACTCACTAACCTTTTTCGATCGTTCATGTGCGTTGTCATAGTCCCAAAGAAGCCACAGAGTGCCAGAGCTCGCGGCTACGTTGGCGGTTTCAGCACCGCTTTTCTGTCTGGTGGAATGTTGGGTTTTGGCTTCAATGATGAACGCCGAGTCACCACCGTTTTCGTTGGTGGTTCCCCAGCGCCAGCGACGTCTTGTCCGTCCGAGTCGTCTGTTGCAGCTTCGCGTCCTAGTTTGCTGACTGCGTCTCTGCTGTCTTCTTCCGTGACGTCCATGCTACTCGTGCACTGACTCGCTGGCTCTGTTGAAGGTTCGCCGGCCTCGGTGCCTACACTGATTTTTGCAGGCACATCCCTTACGCCAGTCTCTGCTACAACCCACCGGTCTCCTTCTTTTCCATTATCTTGTGGATACGAGGGCGTGTCTACGGGTCGTATCTCCTTTTGATTCACTTGAAGCGACGTTCCTGCCGCTTCTTCCGCGTCAGCTTCGTCCATGACGAGCTCTGTGACGTCCGTTTTTCCCATTGGGCTTGTTACACTTGCGTATGTCTTCACACATGAGTTCTCGTCATGCCCAAAACGACGGCACGGAGCACAGCGAGGGACACGGCAGTCGCGCCGTATATGCCCCGCGGTATGACACCGCAAACACACTGGTGCTCTTCCCGGAGCAATTAGCAGTGCCAATTCCCCACCGACACGAAGCTGGTGCGGGAGGTCATCAACCTTGACACCTGCATGAAGCTTGATGCTCACCGTCCGCGTCGTCGTGGTTTTCTCCTGGATGCCATACACTCGCCACTTTTCTTTCGCGACGTCCGTTACAGTCCCGAACATTGCAAGTGCAGCACATACATCTTCATCGCGAACGTTGAACAACAACCAATGCAACTTTAGGCGCAGGTCTTGATTCATCGGGTCCACCACTATACAGCGGCGACCTTTCCCTTTCATTTCACCTATAGCCAGGGCTTTCTTGACGCCTTCAGCGTTCTTGAAGGCGACGGCCCTCACATGGCTCATCTGGTATGCCCCTAAGGCTTTACCCTCAGGGAGCAGTGCCAGATGGTCCAACGTGTCCCGGAATTCTTCAACTCGGTAAGGCCTTGCACGCACGTCAGCATGTAAAAATATGGTATTCAAAACTGTACGACCTGTGGGCAAAGTCGGTAGGATGACCTCGTAATCCTCATGTTCAGCTGAAGTATACCTGTTACGGCGGCTGTTCATAGCCGCAAACACCGCCACATCGGAGCACATGATAACCATGTCCGTAGGCTTTCGCGGCCGGAAGTGGAATGCACACGTGATAACCACTACCCCACGGGAACCGAGCACGGAGTAGAGTTGAAGCATAACTACGAGTCGGCCTAGTTGGAACACATTCATTTTCTTAAATTTTTGTGCGCAAACAAACAGGGACAAAGAAAAGGAGACACAAGGACGAGTTAGAAAGCGCACAAGTGTTGTTAGAAAGCGCTCGTCCTTGTGTCTGCTTTTCTTCGTCCCTGATTGTTTGCGCTCAAAAATTTAAGAAAACGGAGTAGTATGTTTCGCACCCCCTTTTTCTCCTGCGCGTATACGATCGCAATAGAAATAAAAATGAAAAAGCTTTGTTCCCGCCCGGGATCAAACCTCGTGCGCCTCACATCGTGCGCCTCACACGCGCCTCACCTTGCGCGTGTGAGGCGCACGTGATAACCACTACACCACGGGAACCGAGCACGGAGTAGAGTATTTCGCTCCCCCTTTTCTTCTGCGCGTATACGATCGCAATAGAAGTAAAAATGAAACAGCTTGTTCCCGCGCGAACCAGGGACCTTGCGCGTGTGAGGCGCACGTGATAACCACTACACCACGTCTCGGACGTTTATTGTTATCATACCTTATTGCCGATACCACTACATTGCCGACGTACAAAATCAAGGGTTACAAATGATAAAACGTGCCAGCCACACTTTGGCTAGCACAGTACTAAAATCTTTTCAGTGACACCAGTTCATCGAGTACAGACATCCATTGTGGTGGATCAGGCAGTACTTTGTAAGCGTCTCTGACGTAAACAACACTCTCAATGAAGTGTTCTCGCACCGGTATTACAACCAAGTCTGCAGGTTCAAATTTGCATGCGAGTTTTCCACATAGCGTGGAGGCCCAGGACCATAATGAGGTCGTACGGTACTTGCTCTGAGGTATCTATTGGCAAAAAGCGTAGTTCATACGGGTCCAGGGGTAACTGTTTCTTCAGCGTTCTCTGCATAACGTCCCAGTGAAAGATGGGGTCCCAGCAATCCAGAAAAACATGTTCGATTGTTTCTGGTTTTTTACATAAAAAGCAGTTGGTGTTCCAGGGGATGAAAATACCCTTTCTATGAAGCCAGGTCTTAACGGGAAGTGTGTTTGTATGTAATTGTAAGAAGGACTTAGTTGATGGCCGTACTGGCATTTTCTTCACTCATTTTAGCACGTCCTGTCCGGGGCCTCCACGGTGTGGCGAGCGCTACAAAGGTACGGGGAGCATCGTGTCCACAAGATCTGTGTACAATTTTTTCTTTGTAACGGTGGACAGATACTGCTGTGAGAAACGCACATTTAACATCCTATATGACATCACCACTTCACGCAGGTATCCTTTCACAGTTCCGGCATGTTCTGAGCCGACGAAACAACGAATCCCGGAAGAAGTCTGCCCAGCCGTACTTGAATTAGTGTTCGAAGAAAGAGATCATTTTGATCCCGCAGAAACACAAAGCGTGACACAATTTGTCGCAAAAACAAGTGAACCAGAACAAGCCCACCTTTCTCGATGATGATAAGTGGTTCTTGAGGGAAAGGGAAAGGTTGACGCTATCTTCTGCAGCCCTTGAGGGAGCACGGCTCAGCGCCAAGCTTTCTTGACCGGGAAAAAACAAATTTGTTCGTCTCGTGCTCTCCCAAGTTGAGGCCCAAATGAAAGTGGCGAAAATTTTTTCTACGCTTACCCGCTCAGCACACAACACATTCATGACATACCATATCTTGGAAACTAAAAAAAGGTTGCAAACAGTGGCTCTAGAAAACATTGACAATTGCTTGCCTCTTCAACCGTCAGTCTTTTCCTTTGCTCTCGAAACTTGGTCGAGCCAGTACGGTTCAGGATCACGGTAGCTTCCGAAAGGCACCCCAGGTACTGTGTAGGTAACCTTGACCAATTCAATCGAGAAAGGTCTCCGGCGTGTCTTCCCAACTCCCCATGCCAGAAGCCATAACCTTTATCCCAGTTTATCTGGGCTCCAGTTGAATCGCAAAACTTTTCGACTACAGCAGTGCCTCTTTAATGCTGGCTTTATTTGTGCAGAGAATCGCAATGTCGTCTGCATACGCCAATATTTTAACGTGTGCTGCCTGTAGTCGATAGCCTGCTAAGCGTTCGTTGTTTTAATGGCCAAACAGAGTGGCTCGAGATAAGCAGCAAACAGAAGGGGCGGAAAACGGGCATCCTTGACGCACCGGACGAGAGCACACGAAAGCTATCGGTGGAGCTCCCCATTAACAATATTCGCGTTGAGCAGTCTTTTCTACGCCCACGTTACGCCTTCCGTTATGACACTGCCAACGTTCGTATGTTCGAGTATGCATAGTAGAGCCTTGTGCGAGACGAGCTCGAAGGCTTTCGCGAAACCTATCTGCATCATCGCGACGCAATCGCCAATCGCGTCGCAACACTCTAGCACACTTCGACACTGTGTACATTTGTTGTAATACTGTGGCCTTTAATACCCCAAGTTGGTGAGGCCCTACCAATGTTTTGATGACACTTGCAGTCGTTTCGATAAAACTTTCGTGAATATTTTATATTCAACGTTGGCTAGAGTTATCAGGCGCTATGAGCCTGGCAACAACGTTTCTTTTCGTCCATCACTCTTCGGGATTAGCACGATATGCGATGTTGTGAAGACAAGGGCAATCTTTTTCGGTCATACAACTTCGCTGATAACTAGATGGAGGACATGAGCCAGCGCTGACTTAAACGTTTTATAGAAAGTAGCCCCTAAGCCATCAGGCCCAGGTGCTTTACCGGGCGCCAACTCGTCTATTGCGCATTCTATCTCACTCAGGGTAATGGGATGTTCTAGCCGTGCCTTAATTCTTCATCGAGCTTTGGCATCAATGAAAAGAATTCCATCTGGTAGCCATCCTTTAGGTTCGCGTGGTTGACCTAAGAAGGCTTTGAAGTGATGGACGATCCCTTGTTTTATGTCGTTTTTGTCGGACGTGATGTCATTGCCTTTAGCTAGCTGGAGGATTTCCTTCCGACATGCGTACCTTTTCTCGTCTGAGAGAGCTCGTTTTGTTGGCGCTTCTCCCGCCCACAGCTTCTCAGACCTTGATCGCACAACGGCGGCCTTGTATTTCTCAGAGTCTATCCTTTTGAGATCGGCTTTCACTTCCTTCATTTCGTTAACACACACACCAGGCTGGACACTTTCCATGCTGATGAAAAATTGCAGTTGCTGGCGAAGGTTTGTTTCTGCCTGTTTCAGGTTATGCCGAAGGACACTGCTTCTTTCAATAGCCATAGATTTAACTTTCTGTTGAAGTTCTTCCCATTTAATGGTGAAGCTGCTAATTCGACTGAAATCAGGCTTTCTAGTTCCTTCGCAACAGCATCAACGAAAGCATCGTCACCCAACAACTGCGCGTTCAATTTATAGAGGTCCCAGTTAAAGGTGTGTTTGATCTGTCTTTTCCCATAGGTGGCATTTACCAAGCAGTGATCCCTATATGCAATGGGTTGCACATCATATTCACTACACAAAGGCACCAATTCGGCTGACACATATAATCTATTTAGCCGAGCGTGGCTATCACGCTGGAAGTGGGTAAACTGCGGGTGAGTACCACTGGCGAAGACACTGCCGATAACTTCCAAGTCGTAATCGTTGCACCACTGCAGTTAGCAATTCAGCACTCTTATCGCGAACGTGTGAAAATTTTGCGCCGTCGCCAGCAGTGCATACACAGTTAAAATCGCCCAGCAGTATTACCACCTTGTCACAGTTTACGTGCGCTCAAGGCGCTCAGAGAAGGATCGCCGGTCTGTTTTAATATTCGGTGCGTAGACACAAATGACACGGAAATCCTTATCGCAAAAACAAAAATCAGCCACTAAAAGGCGACCTGTTTCACACGAAAACACTGACTGCACACAAATGCCAAAGTTTCTTCGAATGAATATATAGCGCAACTACCTGATCCACCAACAGCGTGAGAAACACACACGTCGAAGTGAGTACGAAAATTGGACACCATTCTGTCGGTTAGCTCTTGGCTATTTTGGTTTCTTGGATTCCCACAAGATGCAAGTCATTATCTAAGAGTAGGCGACTTAATTAGCTGACATTGCCGCCTTCTTGCACCGAGCCCTCGTACATTAACGTGGCTACACGTAGCGATACTTCAATATTAGCCGCCATGACTACACGGTCGAATGGTGCCCATTACAGGCACCCATGGAAGAGTGTACATAATGACGTCCCGATAACCGCGTCGAATGCAACAATAGAGAACACACCCGGCCTCTCGAAAACAATACTCAAGTGCAACTTGGGCCCCCGTTCCTGACACGTATCTAAAAAGAATAGTGCTCAGGGTGACAGCCATTGCACTCACCAACCCCCCAACCCGCGTCAAGCTATACACAGTACAGAACTACGGAGGCGGTTTACCCGCCTGCCGTGGATCGGCCGTAATGTTAGGCCGCAGCTTCAAGGTTGGTCTCCTCATACCTGGCGTTTTGGGCGGTGGCTCGTGTCCGCCACTGCTGTGCTGTATCGTAGCAGGCTATTGGTCTGGTCGCGTGGGCGTTTCCCCGCCTGCAAGGTAGCGAGCCCGCTATGGGTGTCCATGTCTTCAGGCTCCGGGGGGGGGGGGGGGGGGAGGGTGGGGCCGCTCCCGGATTCAGGTGGGCTCTCTTCCTCAGGTCGGCCATGCTACGT
>NC_051160.1:153672187-153766382 GCF_013339745.2 Dermacentor silvarum
TGCAAGCGGAAATAGCTGTACGGTTACTTGGGCCAAACGAAAGAAGAATCTCGCCACACAGCCGATCAGAATGCATCGTTCGAGGCCAAAGCGACACACGCGTGGTGCCGCATTATGCAAAACTCGCGAGTCTTACTTTTTGCAGGCAAATGAAGCTTTATGCACCTGACAGAACAACGTGTTGCGTCCACTTACATTCTGCTTACCCCCCCGTACTGTGTTGCGTTCATTAGTCCCCAGTACCATGCCATATACGATACATATCTCGATATAAAGCAACACTTGCCCTGCAGTGCACTCGCAGTATGTGTGCAGAAGTTTTGCATGTTGTTTGTTCATCATGGTGAGCTCCTTGCATGCCCGCTCTTGAGGGCAAGCTCGTACGCACGTGCATGCGTCTGTTGACCGCCTCCTTCAAGTCGAGCCACTCAAAACGACGGTCGAGTTTATCCTGAAGAAAGTCCTGCCACGGCGCGTTTCACGCTCACACATGCCTTCGCCAGTTGAGTCAAAGTACTGACCAAGCTGCTGAAGAACAAAAGCCGGCGCATCTCTCAAATCTTGGTTACAAATGGCCTGCACATCGCATCAGCATGCTGCCATTGCATCAGTAAATGTAAAATGTGTTATTGCTACATGTGAGCAATACATGCGCGCTAGAGCAGGACAATGAGAAGCTGCTTCAGCAACACAGCGACAGAAGAAAAAAGCAGGGACAGCCGTCGCAAGAGACTGCTTGGTCAAACGCTACCATGCTTTGCGTAGAGGCGAGAAGCGGTGGGAGCGTGTGTGTGTTGCCCGTCAAATTTAGTTGAAGTGACGGCCGCTAGAGGGGTCGCTTACTGGAAAAAGGTCCATTTGTAAGGTAGTGGCGGTGAGTAAGCACTGCTGAGCGTGGACGAATATCAGTGAGTGTGAAGTACTGCACAACTAGAAAAAATTGGTGCTTGAAACTGAACAGTGCTGTACAAAAAATGTACTCTTACCATGCTCCTGTGACAAAGGTGCCATAGAGGCCATGGCAGTTATAATTCCTGTAAAAATTACACGATAAGATGAACACAGACATGGAAGTGCAATTTGAAGTCATAGAAAGCCACACACAAATGTCTTCATGCACAAATATGCACTACATTGTGTCCACTGCAGAGCTCACTTCCTTTGCAAAAAGATGCAATGCTCTTGTAAGGCCTTCAACAAGCCTTAAGTATAAACCGCATGCACGTGATCTTGCACGCAACAGCGACAAGTGACGTGACGGAGATGGCTGTCGCATTCGCTCGTCGCCTACAAGTCGTACCACACGCGAGCGATGACTTTGAGCGCTGTTTCCCCGGTGTTGCTGGTATGAGGGCAGCAAATACGCGCCGTAACTGGTGTGACGCATGCTCTATTAGTTTAACTTGATATGTTTTACTGTAAAGAGCACCATAAATATTTCTTAAGGTCTTGCACTAGGTTCTTATCTTTGTGCGTATCAAAATTGAGTCATTCGCTTGTTCCGTGCGACAATCGGTTGTACTTGACTGATGTACATCCTGTTCTGGCTTCGCGCTATTGGCTAGTCGCTCATGGAAAGTCGTTCCGGCGACGAGTTGTAGATTACCAGAACCAAGCGATCAAGCGACAAGAACGAGTGATCAGTTTGCGCGACGGCTTGTTCCGTCGCTCGTCGCCGTCGCGCACAAAATCGCTCGCATGCGGTTTGGGCTTGGGTAAAAATACTAGCATGTAGCGCCATTTTTTTTATATAAAGCACAGCCACATGACACAAATCAGTAACAACATATAAATCTAAAATCTTGTCAACTTTCAGTTGCCATACCTTTGGTGCTCTTGCCCTTTTCTAAAGACAGATTTCTGAGCCTTTTCGACGTGTGCAGCACCATTTATTCAGTTTCTGCATTGCATTTAACAAGGCATTACAAAGCTGACACTGCCGATAGGCAGCAATGTTAGGTGATAAACATTCAAGTGTCATAATAACAAATCAGGCCAGAATATCAGTTCCTCTGGTCTCCCCCTGGCATTACTCTCGTTTCATCCTTTCATGAATGTAAAGCATTTGCAAGCGTGGCTCCCACGTCCACTACACGACAGATACCCGTTCATGCAGCAGACAGGTTCTCATGTGGCATATGTTTTTCCATCAGACTAAATATGGAGCCGCTTAACATTTACGCCCAAAATTATGTGTCCAAAACCAAAATTCTGCTGCTAACTGCCAAAAGCACACATTTGCGCCGATGGCCCCTCCTGCGAAGCAGTGTCTAACTTGAGCGTCCGCGGCAGTGCGTGCTGCACCCCTCCCCATTTCATAACGCCGACCCTTCCAGACATATCGCAGACTGCCCGAGACTCTAATCAAAGGAGATACGTCTCGAGCAGCCAGGCCTAAACCCCAAAGTCACGCTACGAGATTGCGCCGGACATTTGCTTACTGCACAATGAGCGGGACAAAGCACATGCCGGTGAAGATTAAATCGTTCGAAATGTTAGTCGTATAAACATTTAAGGTGTGCTTATTAACGAATGAGTAGAACTTACCAGCCATGTGCAGCACTCTGTCGCATCGCCGTTCCACCACACGTCGTAGAGGACAAGTGGATCGAAATCCACGACATTCTCTGGGTTAAAGTTTTGCACTGCGGTGTGCCTGACAACCGTAGTGGTCATGTCCACTTCATATTCAACGAATACACGCATCTCGAGCTTAACACAGTGCAACGCAGTCGTTCTCGCTTAGATGACAGCTGTGGCTATGGCCGTGGATTCTATGGATGCGGATTGGCATGCGACTTCGACTGCCACCACTGCATCACCCAAACCAAACCAAACAGAAAGAAAAATACTACTAAAGCAATGCCGTACAACAGTAGTGGTGGAAGCATGGAGGAAGATAAAAAAAACCTTTTTTTTTTAACACGAAAGTGTTTTATGCCGGGGTCCACCAAGACTTCACTGACGTATTTCCGTCACGGAAATACGTCATAGAACATAATACAAAGAAAGAAACCAGAAGAAAAAGTTCCACAAACATGCAAAATTTGGAAATCGAACCCACGACCTCTCGGTCCGCGACGATAGATCGCCGAGCGTTTAACCCATTGCGCCACAAACGCATTTGCAGAGAGCTACACAGACGCGCCTTATATATATAACACTCCTCCGTGTACCCGCGCTCTTGCTCGGGCCGGTGCCGCCGCCTACGAGCAGAAAGAGAAGTACTGCATTATGACACTAACGCGCACCGACAGTGAACGCTTCGGTGGTCTCAGCACTACGACGCCTCGATGCCAGCATTCGAAGGGACGCTGGCATCAAGAAGCACTACCAACGCCACCTAGGTGGCGTTCACCGTACTCAGCACAGCGGAGCGTGGCCTCCGCAATTAGCTCTGAAAATGTTTCTGAAGTTGATCGCGGAGGCTGCAATTACGACGCGCTGTACGCGCTGATTTGACTCGGTGACGATTCAGTTACGTGCTTTGTCTTGCGCGTTGTATTAGTGTGTCAGTTACGTGCTTCGTCTTTCGCGTTGTGCTAGCGTGTGCAGCGTAGTGCAGCTTCCATATGCACGACGGTTGCTCATGGTCATCGACGTTGGTAGTCGTGATGGAGGAGACGTGCCACCAGGCGTCAGCGTGGGTGCATCAACGCCTAAGGGCGCTTTAGCCACAAAACACCAATAGACATTATATATCAATGTGCAATAAACATTACACTACTTCTGTGAAGAACCCACCGTGGTTGCTCAGTGGCTATGGTGTTGGGCTGCTGAGCACGAGGTCGCGGGATCGAATCCCGGCCACGGCGGCCGCATTTCGATGGGGGCGAAATGCGAAAACACCCGTGTACTTAGATTTAGGTGCACGTTAAAGAACCCCAGGTGGTCCAAATTTCCGGAGTCCCCCACTACGGCGTGCCTCATAATCAGAACTGGTTTTGGCACGTAAAATCCCATAATTTACTTCTGTGAAGACACGTTTCACTTTCGTGTTCTATACCGATTCCTATATAAGAGGGATCAACCACATTTTTTCAAGTTGTTTCCTTCCTCCATGGGTGGAAGGTACAAAGTTGTACAGTTGTACAGATAAGAAATGTTGAGAACTGCATCAGGCTTAAGCATTCTTAAAATGACATCCCAACTCATGAGAGTAATTATGAATTCGACATCGATCGTTTGTGTGTTTTGTATACGTGGTCAATGAACACGATTGTTGGCGTTCATTCATTTTGCCCACCGCGTCATGTAGAGTGGCATGATCAGATTTCTCTGAGCGCAATAAAAAATTTTCAGCGCACGCAAACTCGCACAACACAGACACAGATGCACATGCGCGCGGGCCGCGATTTTGTAGCGATTCCGTCTCCGATGATATTCCTTTGTCAGGGGTCAGAGCGACGCCCCGCCCGCGTTATCAAAGCGATCAGGGCCGCGATTTTGTATCAAGGCATTATGACTTATTCTACTCTATTCTTATCATCCACCGCTCACGGCCGCCTGATCCCGTTGATAATGCGAGCGGACCGTCGCTCCGTCCACTGAAAAAGCACGATAAGCGCGTAAAGACATTATTACATTAAAGGCATCGCTACCAAATACCGGCCTAGCCGGCCATGAGCGGTGGATGATAAGAGGGGCATATGATCGAGCGAAAGGCATCGCTACAAAATCGTGGCCCTGCAGTAATCAAAAAGAGTTTTGGAAGTGAGCGTTTGCGTTGTAACTTCTCTGCCTGGGCATGCACGTTAGGTTTATCGCTCTGTCATGCATTGTCAAGCAGCTGACCGCGTCTATTAGCCTGGATAATATATATATATATATATATATATATATATATATATATACACGAAGGCCAAGAGCGCGCGGCCAATGCGGCTTACAGAAAAAAAAAACATGCTTTTCATGCCGCAGCAATGCAGCACACGCATCGTTAACGTAGGAGCTGATCAATTACATATATGCACATGGATATTATTATGCAAAATGACACCGCCGAAACAAGGAAACCTTAAACAGCTTGTTTCTATTTAGAAACGGTGATCATGCATACAAACTAATTAACAAAAGACTGCACATTTCTGCCCAAGTAATAGATGAAGAGGAATTACAAGCTTAATTGTAATTGCACCGAAGCTGCATGTGACACATTGGGCGCTGAAATACAGATCATAAGCACAAGGTTTCTCAACAACCAGAATCACAACCGAAGCAGAGCATTATAGCGGGGATTAAATGGCCGCGGTGGGGCAGAACTCAGCATAGCAAGTTAGTGGTGGCTGGATATTTCTTTAATAGTTTTTTATTTACTAGTTGTAACAATTAACGTACCATTATTTCTTATTATATTGGAGTACAGTTGCGGCGACACCACACGCCTCAAGAACATGGAAGCGGCAATGGGGACACCAAAACCACAATCCAGACTGGTCCATGGGTTGGGGCTCGCCGAGGCCCCTACTCATGGACCTACTTGCTTCCAACTTTGATCCCCCGCTGCCCCTTGGGTGCCCTAGAGATGCTGTGCTGCCTGCTTTATATAATGTCAAGTGTTCTCCTAAGGCCTCTATTTGCCATTTACATATATGCCCTCTTGGAGCAGTACTTGTAAAAAAATCCAGTCTATTGTTGCGACGAAAAGAGCACCCCGCAACGAAAAAAGCTGCCCACGACTTCTGCAACGCCACTCAGATCCTTGCCGAGTAAATATAGCATAGGTACGACATGGTTTACTTAACGTGTAGATTGTGCGTGCCACTTCTAGGAATGTGCGCCACACGAAATTATGGTAGCATTGCCACTAAATATGCAATGACATCGATCATGGTTGACTCTATGGTAGGATCAGTTCACATGGCACAAAAATTCATCTAGCCATTTTCTTGTCTGGCATGTGTGTGTGCTTCTTAGTTAATGAGCAAGCATGAGTAAAATTAAGATATAGTATCTCTCTCTATTGCAATATCCGAAAACCATCTTCTCCGCTGTTGTGTTTCTCTAGCTTGTTTATATCGCATCTTGTGCTAGCCAAATAAAACTTGCGAAGAAACAGAAACACAAAGCACATTTTCCTTTCGACTGGTCCCCTCTTTTTGGGCGAAATAAAGAATTCACCACCACCACCTTTCGCCATCCCATAAGCAAAAACATTTAATCAATCAATCAATCAATCAATGGTATATGCATGCATTCCTTGTTTCTTGATATGTATGCCTCTGCACTCCATGTCAGTTTTCTAAATCCTTTATTTATAAGGTTATTTAAAATGAACAACTTACCAGTTCGTCATTTTTCTGAATGCTTTCACGGCTTTCAGCAACTTTACAAGCTTTCACGGCAACCGATGTACAATAACATCCTTGCGTATGAGGCATTTGGCTGTAATCACGCCAAACAAATAAATTAGAACATTTTTTTTCGCATTTTTAGTGACATAATAACCTTTATAATCTAACCCGTTGTAATTTGACATTGGCCTAGCATTGTGTGATGTCGTCAGTAATACCGTGATTCTGATCACTAACGCGAGGCGAAGCGAAGCTTACTAAAGCTTACTAAAAGCTTGCAGTTGACGTGATCGCGACTAGGTATTGCTTACACCTTTATATTAATATAGTCCGTATAGTCACATTGGACTGCCCCGCAGTGTTCGCCCCAGTGAAAAATTTTGGCTTCGAACGTCGCAATGTCCAAAATCAGAGGAAGCATTATAGGCAGTACCTGCAGCCGGACTCGAACGTTCAAGTGCCACAGCAAACTCGAGAGTACATGCTGAAAAGACCAAGGTCATCCACTGCTGCAAGTCAGGTACGTGTCAATATTGTAAGTTTCAGTATTCCATACTGCGAATAACAAAAAGCAGCTACAAGTCTTACTGCGTGAGGTGCAAACTATGACGTGTCCAAGCCGCCAGTGTGCTTCCTGAGCCAAGAAACGCATAGTCTTGAGTGCTGCCTCGCGCATCGATGTGTCACGACGCGGAGAAAGCGGGAATTGTTTCGTGCTAGCGCTCGATCGTGACGCGCACGTTTCTTCGGAGTGCAGTTACAACCAACGTTGCTTGCAACCAAGGATCACGAGGGTTGCAATGTGGGCTTTTTGGTAACGCATCTTGGAGGGTTTATGGTAGCGCGATTTATTTTGGAAGGACGTGCCATAAAATTAATTGAATCATTCACGTGTAACAGCAACGATCTTAGCCTGGAACAATGCAACGTACAGGATCTACCATTGTAAGAGGGAACAATCGAGCACGTGACCAATGCTCCATGAGGTGCCATCTGCTGGTGCCTGGCACCCGCTTGGTGCAGAAAGCCACTGGCGCTCTGTGCTCCGTGTGTAGTCTGCTACTACCAAGCACTGGGCGGTGTAATTGCAGACAATGCATGGAGCGTACTGCCTCAGCCGCACTCTGTGCCTGTGCCGAGCGGGTGCCAGCAGATGGCACTTTACAGAACAACAGCCACACGCGTGCATGTTCCCTCTAATAGTGGTACCTAAGCTGACCTACGTCCTTGTGTCAACGCTGTTTCTATGTACAAGGCAGGGTATTTGCAAAAGGACACAGCCGGAGGTGGCTAATGGCAGAATAATAGCAGACTCCCTAGGGAGTGCATTTTATCAGGGTCCTGTTCATTACCCGAGATAGAGTTGGTAAACCTGCACCTTCCTGCACCATTATGAAGTTAGCACGTGGCACATACACTGTCGCACCCATAATTCAATTTAATATATAGAGAGCAACACAGTCCTTTTTGCGCTACATATTAATCAGTGAACTGGCTTTACGCAAGAGTGGTAATCTCACCGTTGCCTTCCTATGCCCTATGTATGTTTCTTGTGAATGTGACACTTGTTTTGTAGTTGGTATCCCTAGAAGATAAAATTTCTTATTTGTTTGCTCTTTCAGATGAACCTGGAAAACCTGAACAGCCCTTCAACGAATGTCAGTAGTGTTTAATCGAGCGAGAATGAAGCTGATAATCTTAGGCACATCAACTCCAATTTTGCTTCAGAAATGTATGCTTGTGCAAGCACGAGTGCACATGTCAGCGACGTAGAAGACACTAACCAAGCTGCAAGTGAAATAGGCACTGCGTATGAATGTACAGTGAACTTCAGTTGCGATGAATTCAGTTCTGTCTTTGAGTTGAGTGATGATGGTTCGTAAGTGGATGGATGAAGGGCACAAGGGTGATGCAGACAGTGAACCAGAGAATGGTGCTGAAGAAAGTGAGCATGCAGTACATGTACTTCACAAAGCTCTCGGAGGAGTACCTTCCAAACCAGAAAACAACAAGGGCACAGGCTATGCTGCTCATACTGGCATATGTTGTATTTCAGGTCTTACGTGGGCACAACTACAAGGACTTCTCATTTTAATAAATGCTCTGTTTGGGGAGAAAGTTGTGCCATGCACTACATATGATATGAGGAGGCTGTGGAAAAACAGAAAAGCACTGAGGATCCATCTATACTGCCAGCCCTGTCATCAATAACTGGGAAGATACAATGATGCCAAAGACGAAGACACCATCAATTGTGCTTCTTGCAGCAGTGAGAAGCTGCAACATTTAATTATTACTGCAAGTTTTTTTTTCTGATATTCAATATTAAGCAGCAGCTTCTGGTACTGCTAAAACAGGTTGGCAGTACCTTGCTTTCAAATTTGCAGAAGATTGCATCTGCTCCTCATGTGTCAAGTGTTTTTGCTGACATCACGAATGGCATTCTCTACCGCAGTGTTAGAAAGCAGAGGAACATAACATGGAGCGACATCACTTTGACCATGAACACAGATGGAGCACCTGTGTTTGATACGAGCAAAAACTCCATATGGCCAATTCAAGTGATGATTAATGAACTTCCAGTTTTAACTCTGTGGCAAAATGTGCTAGCTTCAGGTGTGTTGTATTCAAATGCTCTCCCTGAAGCAATTTGTCGAAGAGATCAACAGCGTTGGAAAGCTAGTGTGGTCGCACACTGGAAGAACTGTTCAGACAGCAGTGCACGTTGTTGTCTGTTGTGTTGACTCCCCAGCAAGAGCAGCTATCCTGAACAGGAAGCAGTGTAATGGGTACTTTGGATGCAGCTGGTGCTTGGAGCAAGGTATGCTTACAGATGGTAAGTGAGCTCAGTTAAAGAGCATTTTGCCATTAATTGTAATGGCTATTGTCAAGTCTATGAGAGAAGGAATGTGGGCTCTTTGCTTATGCATCCTGGTATTATTTGAATGTGATGTGCACACACTAAAGCACAGGCTGTCAAAAAAGCTTTATGTCTCATGTTTCTCTGATTCGTGTTTTAGTGTATGTGCTGCAGATTTGAAGAATACCAAATAACTTGTCAAACCTATTCACTGGATTTTACATACACTGGAAAGTTTGTAGTCATTAACAATTAAAGCTATCCACTTACTGCTTTTTGTTTTAATTGTTTGGTGCATCAGAAGTTTTGGTTGACCATGCCTGATGTATTTTTATGTTGACTGCATACTTTCCACACTATTTCATGCTGCAATTATGTCATCACTTTCAGTGGCCTGCCATTTAATTGTTTTAACATTTGTTGCAAATCTGACAAAACATGTAATACCTTAATGATACCGTGTTTGGCATTGGCAGACAGCAGCCTATGATCATAGTTAAGTGGGGTCTGCCTGGATGTAACGACACAGATTTGTGCAGAAAGTGCCCCTAGCTAGCAGCTGATACTGTATAAGAAGCGCAGAATTAGCTTTTGCACTTTCCAGTTTGGCCAACTGCTGTATTTCTAAATCTAGGAAACAGCAATACAAAACTGAAAACCAGGAAAACTATTTGAAGCACTATTAATTATGGCAGTTTAGCTCACGCGCATCACTTTTTAGTGCGCCCGCAACAATATTATAGGACTGTACCCGTCACAAAGCTGAAATAACCTGACTAGGACTGTCCAAGACGTGCGGTATTCGTCAGCCATGCGAAACACCACTTGCACTGGAGTGATTGTGTTTGTTGAAAATTGAAATTATTTTAATCAATGCTCACGAGCCACTCGAAACATTACAGTGCACTGATGTTGACATTGTAATTCACACTTCAGTTAAGTGTAGTTCAGGATGTCGTGCAACTGTAAGTTTCAAAGAAACTTGTCAGAATCACAAATGGGAAAAAATAGCAAGCGTTCACTTCCTTGCATAAAAATACAAGCAAGCGTTCACTTCCTTGCATAAAAATGCATAATGTAGTTAAATCAATCATATTTTACTTCAACAGTAGCTATACTTCTAGAAAATCTGGCAAAATAGGCTGTGATAAAATGCTGCTCATGTTGGTTGTTTTGTGGCATATATGCGCAAGAAAAAAATATGTCCTTCGTTTCTAACTGGTATCTGAAATTTCTCTTTCGCTGCCCTTTTTGTCGCGGTAAAAGATGAACCCTAGGAATGTTAGGAATATTTTGCATTGCTCATGCAAACTGCAGGTCTTGGACACTCCTAGGCAGGTTCTTTCTCATTGCGGTGGGTGCAGTCTTGCAACATGGCGCCTTTTCCCCACTTGTGCTGTGCTGTCGAGAGATGCCATCAATTTTGCATGAGGGCCATTTGTGAAATGTTTGACTACTGGAAGTGTTTTAAAACCTTGCATATTTTCACTGCAGTGTCCATCTGAACATTCTAAATGCAGATATCATCCTGATGTTTAGTACAATTGATGCCTTGGCTGCAGACACAATGAAGTACCCTTTCAACAGCCAGAATGCACCTGACAGGACACACAGTGGTGGGCTCAAACGAATGGTTCAAACAGCTCAGCTTAAGGAACCTGTTTGTGGCATCAAGGGACCATCAACTCTTATCAAGTTGCAAGGCCTTGATCTTGTTTGAGGGCTGCCACCTGACTATATGCATTGTGTTTGGGAAGACATGACAAAGAAAGTGATTGAATTGTGGCTATCATGTACTGGTTCTTCGTGGTACATAGGCAGGCACTTGAAGTTTAATTGTGGATGCAAGATTACGTTCAGTAAGGCCACCCATAATTTTGTCAAGGTCGGGACGGCCCTTGTCAGATCGGTCATATTGGAAGGCTGCTGAATGGCGCTCTCGGCTTTTATTGTAGTATTGTCTGTCATGATGCATACTTCCTCGAGCATACGTGGCGCATTTTGTGCTACTTACACAGTCTTTTTTTGTTGAAAGATATTGTCACAGAAGCTCAAATCTGTGCCGCTGAAAACTTGCTCTTAGCATTTGTTCAGCAGACTGCAAAGCTGTACGGAGAAAGTGCAATGACATTTAACATGCATTAGTTGTTGCATCTTTCAAAGTGCGCACAGATGTTTTATCCCTCTTTGGGGTACCTCAACATTTCCATTTTAAGATGGCATTGGTAAGGCACTCCAGCTTGAAACAGCTGCCAAGCATGTGCCTGTTCAAATTGCTGAACGGTGCATCATGCACCAGGTCCACCGGACTGCTTCAGCACAAGTGGGACTTTCGCCTTGTCTGTTGTCTGCAAAGAAAGAGCTGGAGAACACGTTTAAGAGGTGCTTTCAGACATGTGCTCTTGGACAAGCACGACCAATTCATGATATTCCACAAAATGTGAAAAGGCTTTTCGTATCGTGATTTGGTACCCTCCCACAAATGTGCAAGTATTTGAGGTGCCAGGTTGGCCCGATTGTCTTCACAGTTCTGAGTACTCTGTTCCAAGAAAAACGTGCTCTTCCTATGTAAAAATGTCCGATGGCATGTACTGTTATATCTCAGCCATTTATGTTGTTTCGGGTACTATGTATTTTCACTGCCAGGAGCTGCTCACTGCACCCGGTGCATTTGATGTGCCGCCGTCATCCGCCTCCTATCTGAGAACCACGTCTTGTATTGTGTTGGCGATATAACATTGCAGTGTGTTTTCTGTTGGCAACGTATCATATTTGTGTGAGTTACTTAATAAGGTGGAAAAGAACTAATCGGAATTTGAATGTTTATTCCATATTTCAAGATTGCAGGTACAATTGACTCTGGAAAGTGAGTTATAGAGTCAATATTAAGGTAGAGTAGTTGTATTTATGAATTCTGAATTGTGTCATCCGTCGAACTGTAGCAGGCTGCTATAATTTAACCGTATGTCCTTTCTTCAAAATAGAGGCTTGTAACTGAAAAATTATGATCCATCTTTCTGGGGCAACTGCTTTATGTCTAAGCGAAGTGCATGGCTATCACCAAAAGTGTTTCAGTGGACTGAAGCTCAAATTAATTCATCAAGTCATGAAGACTAATGCATCAGTTTATCTAATTCTGTTGGTGAGCGCATGACAGGTGCTCAAGTCAAGCTTGGACTTTTTATTTTTTAGGATTATGAAACATGTTTACATGCATGGAAGTGATCTCATTTTTCGAGGTAATCCGTTTTCATTTTGGCAGTACAAGGATGCCAGCAGCGTAGAAAGATTTCTTTTATGTTGCAGCCATGCATGGACAGCCTACTGTATTTCATTATCCTAGTGGCCCAAAGAAATGAGTCTTGGAGTGAAGTTGGGCTTTTATAGCAGATGCGGCAGCACCTCTCATCCAAGATTATTTGTAAAGTGCCCATTGTGTGGTGCACTGTATGTGCACACATATTTTCCTGGATGAAGAGAACCCCCATGGTATTTAAGCAGGGCAATTTCTTCCTAAGTGCACTGTCTACACGTTGGAGAACCTCACAGCTGTACTTGCTCACTACTCGTGTACTTGCTCAGCTAGTCTCACTACTAGGGAGGAAATCAAGATGATGCTACATCTATCCACTCAAAAACCCATGACCATGAGTTCACCTGCCGATCGAGTTGCTCGAAACTTCTTGTGTTGGGAAGCTTCCATATGTGTTCATTGTTTAGGCAAGTGTAACTTTTATAAATGATTCACCCACATCTTGTCATAGGTGATGACCTGGCAAATAAACCTGTCACAAAACCTTTCCTGTCACAACATTCTTCAAGCTTTAGGCTAGTTTGCAGTCTACTGTGCCAATCGAAGACTGCCAGTTGTCTTGAAATCCAGTATTCACTGACATTTCGGAACATCAGGTGTTTGTGAATGATAGTATTCAGTGTCCCTTAAGAGAGATACATCTGTTCCACAGTTGAAGCATCAGTTGGTGGTTTTCAAGGATTTGACACTTCGCTTGATCTGTGGAACTTGACTCGGGCTGGGGTCGCTTCCCGTTTCTGCTGCACTGGTGAAGCTTCCTCCAACTGAGGAGCGGTGGTGCATTGCTTGTACACACTTCCCTCCCTTCTCGGATGGAGTCGCCGTAGTGATTTCGAGGGCGTCATTTTCCCACTGTGGTCATGACGCTGCAGTCGTGTTCCGCTCTGTATCCACAATTGCAGGGTAAGGGACAGTACCGATGTCTAGGTCGGTCACTGGTGTTCCAGCTTCCTGAGAGGCTCCAGTGTGCCTGAGCGGCTTCCAATGACGTGGGGTTATCTGCTCGTATCCCAAATGTACATGGGAGTGGCACGCTGCTCATGGTTAGCGTACAGCTGTTATCCTATATCGCTCAATCTTCTATGTTGTGTCTCAAAGTGCTGGGCTTGATGTGATCGCATTGTTGTCGTACTAACCTGTTAGGACCTTTAATGAGCCGCAATCTGTGCCCTAGCTTTCTCAAAACTGTTCCCTCTGTCCAGATAGGGTTCTCTCCGAAGTTTCAAAAGAAAAGTGCTTGTCCGACGGTGAGTGCTCTCTACACTGTGTCCCTGTGGCAGTTTGTATAGGTTTTGTTCTTGCTTTGGGCTGAATGTGCAGCTGGCGTTTGACCGCAGTGTGAAAGGAACGGTGTGAAAGGGTTAAGTGGCCTTAGCTCTTGCATTGTGTCTACTGGTTGCTCTACTCATTGGTTGCTAACCACGTGCCACTTGTGCTCTCAGCCTTGGCAAAGACAGCATAGCTTTGTTGCATTGGTGGACAAAAGCAGCTGCTTGACAGAAAATTCAAGATGCCTTTTGTCAGTTTTGTTGCTGTTGTGGTATGAAAGGTTAATAGGTGATGACTGGATGCTGTGTAAATGACAGTGAGGGAGAATATTAAAAAATAAATATTAAGAAAATAGTACTGCTTCATTTTTGTAACATGCATTTGTGAGCATCGACTTGCTTAGAACATACATGGCAGAAAACCAAGAGGGTTGACTCCTATTAGAAGCGTTTGTAGTGTTAGAAAGGGGACTGTAGCAGCGATCCAAATTCACTTCTGTTAGTCAGTTATTTTAATGTTCGCTTCCTGTATACTACACATTTTTTTGGTTTGTTTTTTCATGGTGCCATCAACCGTATCTTGCACACTAGCACAAAGGGAACTTTTATTGCAAGTATGTATGGTTGTAATACTAAGTCATGCAAGTCTTAGCACTGTGATTCACTTGGTGGCTATTGTGCACAGTGCTAGGAAGTGACATTGTCATTTTACAAGCACTTTTTTCCTATGCATTTGCTTTTGTGCAATGTGGTCAAACTTTTGCATGTCTGTAATGAATGAGGAACATGCATGGCATAAATCTATGCTGTTCCAGCAGCAAACATTTGGGCAGTGTTGTGTGAGGCTTTCTACAGCTGCTTCTACGTGTTGCAGTCTTGTACATTGAGACCCTGGTGTAATTAACCTATGATACAACAATAAAGTGATTGATTTATTATATGATAAAAAATGAAATTAAATTTGTATTCATTCTTACAAGAGGGGGAATATCGATACACAAAAAGAGATATGTGTAAAATAGCTTGAATGCGCTGCCACCGTACACGCAGACTGGGCAGGAGAGCTACGCACGAAGTCAAAATTCAGCATAATACAATCTCCCTGCGGTGATCGACTTGCACCGAACGAAACATTGATACGCTTCCGATAACATCGAGCGCGCATACGATCAGCTGTTTTAGCTGAGCGCTTGCTGTCCGCCCCGCTCAGACCGGCATATGCTAGCAAATGCCACACAACCGCTTAGCGGGGACGAGATAATTGCGCTTGCGCACGACGCTCATACCGGCAGCGGAACGAAGACCGCATCCCTCGCTCCGCTACAAAGCCGACTACAAAGCCGTCGTTTTGCAGCCGAGTTGATAGCGCGTCGCTCGCGTCTCGGCAAGACGCGCTTATCAAATGCGAAATCTACGCAGTTCCCTGCAGTATCTCGGAGCATGAAATCTGAGCGGCGCGGAGCGTAAACAGCGTTCTTCTAAAACTGTCTATATAGTCTGTACCGGTGCTCGCATGTAGTTGCAGCGCGCAGCTTCAGAAATACGCCGGCATGTAGGCCAACTGAGAAGGCAACTTTGGTCATGTGCGCATGCACCCGTAGTAGACTCGCTCTTGCCTTCACGCAGCTGACACGCGTGGACGACTGTTTTCAGCGTTTACAAATAATGCCGGAGCCATGCAGAAGAGAGGGCTTCCTTCGCAACTCATCGCGACGTCTTTCCTACTTCATTGATGGCTCACCATACCAATCTACTTGCATGATCTTTCATGAAGACACACTTTATCGAATACCCGTGGTTTGGTGTCGCCTCGTGCCTTCATAAATGCGTGCATTAGCTAACATGCGTCGACGCCGCGACGCATTTCGCAGTGCCCATCTAATCGCGGGCACCATATTGGGGCTCCGTCGTTAGTGTCGATCTGCTAGTCAATCGTGCACACAGCATTGCTGTCGGTGTTGTAAGGCAGCAAACAGGCATGCTGTCGTTGCAAACAGCATTGCTGTCGGTGTCGGAAGGCTGCAAACAGACATGCTGTCGTTGCAAACAGCATTGCTGTCGGTGTCGGAAGGCAGCAAACAGGAATTCTGTCGTTGCAAACAAGAATCTTGTCGTTGCCGACAAGAATGCTGTCGTTCCGACAAGAACGCTTTGACGGATTTTTTGACTGGGTATACTGTCATCGCCTGCTTAATTCACACTACTTTCTCGTCACTCGTAAAACTTGTGCACCTGTGGCCGTCTGGATCGGAAACGTCTTGCTTGCAGGTCACTAGCTTGTGTTCACGGGGGTTTCTGCAGTCGAGAGTCATCATCTTTTCAAAAGCCTTGGCGCGGTCGAGTTATCTCCCATCCTGCATTGCATCGTCAATTGCTCTGCGCTCAACATACACCGTATGCAGCGTTGCGCTATTCCCCCTCTCGTCAGTGTCCTTTTGAATCTTCGTCTCTGGGGACCGTTCGCCCTCATGAGCACGACCTTCTGGCACGTACCCTGCACTACTGAAAACAGATCCATCATTCCGGTGTTGTACCCTTTGCTCTCCAGTGGAATAGGACTCGGCGGCGCGGTCATCGATAGCCTTATAGTGGCAACTATTCTGTCGCAACAGTTGTCCTGTGCGAGGCCCCTCTTCAGTTATACTATGATTGCTATGTATTATTTTTACTGCCTCTGGCATCTCTCCCCCCCCCCCCCCCCGGGAACTGTCCCTTCTACTCATATGCTTGCCTAAGTGTCTCAAGTTCCAAAGCTCGAGCCGGCATGGACACGGTTCATTTCATCCTTAATTAGTTTGAGGCCTTGCTCCTTACTAAGTTTTTTTCTCGCCAACGGTAGCTAATATGCTGTGCCAATCCATCTCTAGACCACCAAAATCTGTGACAGGGCCGGAAAGGGTGGAATATCCTGGCAGGCTCGCCAAATTGTCACGGATTTCGGTGGACTACAGACAGACAGGGACAAGTCGCTCGTTTAAAGCAAACATTTATAATCGTAAAAACAAACGGCAAAGACAACAGCACAAGTAAATTCCAGAAATACCCCAAAGTCCTCAGCTATCTTGAATTGATTAGTTCAAAATATTTACATTAGGTCCCTCGACGTGGCCACGTCACGTCGTCGTCGCGTGTTCCGCCGACACGTTGTTGGGCCCGCCGATTCGTCGTAGACTCGAAGTCGATGTGTCCGACGTTCGGTCCACTGTTTGGCCTGGTCAGGAGGTCAGGACGGTGGGGTGGCCGAGGCGCCTGGATCGACCGTTCAACTCCGCTAGCCTGCGGATCGTAGCTGCAGGGAATCTGGGAAGCGGCGCCGTCAGCCTGTAGCTGCGGCTTCCGGTGGGACGTCCACTCAGCTCGCGGGTCGTGGCCGTGGCAGCTGAAGAACAGCTTCCACTGGGTTGCCGCCGTCTCCGCGATTCATCCTTCCTGTTCGGCCTCCAGCTCCTTCTCCCTGCTTTCGTTCTAGAGCGTAGCTGGGCCGCTCTCTTCGGCTACGTGTCTCTTCTCCCATTGGCCACGTAGCTGCGCGTGCTCGTTTGCGCTACTTCTTTGGCTTTCATGTTTTATTCCTTTTATTCAGACGCTCTTATTTTCTAACTTCTTCTTTCTTTATTTCTGCCACCGACTTCTCGTGTCTTCTTGTTTTCTTCTTATCTTCTGCTTTTTCTTCTTCTTTTTTCTTCCTTTATTGGCTCATGACACGCGGTCGGCGTCGGCAGCAGCTATACGCATCCCACTACCACCTGCATCACTCCTCTCCACCTCGCATCCACTATAACGCGCGATGCTGTTTTTATACTCTGATTTCACTCTCTCTCAGCTCTCTCTCCCCCAGCGTGGTGAAGCTACGGACGACGGAATGATCATTATAGAGAGGTTCTGACAGTTACGCTTTAATAATAATAATAATAATAATAATTGCAACTGCAGGTGCAAAAAATGTAAATAAGGTTCTTCAATGACAAATATTCAATAAAATAATTGTCCTGAACTTGTTCAGTTAATGGCCCTTACGTATTTTATATCAGCGGCATGCAGTGCTTTGCTGGTGTCTAACTGATATAGTTCTGAAGTTCATGTGATTCTTTCTTTACTTATAAAATAGGCAGAAAACATGGAAGCATTGGTATCAGTTATTTCTGCGACAATTTCTCGGACATACGGATATATTCTTTTATGAAAAAATACTTATTTTCCTTGTCTTGACAGTGCGTAGCGTACCAGAATTTGTTTGCTGCATCTAATACACAATGACATTGTCATTGGCGATTGGCGACATTGCATTGGCGATTCATGTAACTGATCCGTTGAAATTATATCAGGAGGAAGCCGCGTGGCAACGTGGGCCCCCACCCCCAAACAAGATTCTTGGCTACGCGACTGCCAACGACTACTGCTCCACCGTGCAATTTATGTCGCAACAGGGATCGCTCGACTACACGAAGGACAAACGGAAGTGATGGTGACAAACGTCAGCCAGGAGTCCAAACACATCAACAAGGCGCGACGGTCGCATACATCGAGGAAACTATGGAAACCACCAATACGATTATCCTCTCGAATTCTGCCGCGCCTACATCGGCGACCATAGTTCCCGGACCAGACTTCGCGATAAATCCAAGTCTTACCCATGAGTAAGCAGCAACAGCTCAGAAATCTGCTCCAAAGATACAAAGACTCCTTTTCGACGTCATCGAGAATTTGACAAACACCAGTTGCAAAGCATCACATAACAACCGATGAGTGCGCTCGACCACTCCGCCAGAGGTCCTACCAAGTTTTGACGCGAGAACGTGAAGCTATAAGTCAACAATTGACGCAATGCTGCTCGACGACATCATCAAGCCGCCGAAAAGCTCGTGGGCATCTCCTGTAGTCTTGGTGAAGAAAACGGACAAAACCCTACGTTACTGCGTCGATTATCGTCGATTGAACAAGATCACGAAGAAGGCCGTATACCCCCACCCACGGGTAGACGACGCAGTGGATCGGCTCCGCAACGCTAAATACTTCTCGTCGATTGATATCAAGATTGGCCCTAAGCCTGATGCTGGGCAGAATTTTACCCCGCCTTGTGTCCTGCTACGGAATATGATTAATTCCTAGAGAACCCTCGACGAACGGTTCGTACTACGTGTAGCGGTGCGTATACGCATATTCATATAGCGGCCGCTGGAAGCACTTTCCAAGTCGCTGCTTTGTAGTGGATCGAATTAAAAGTTGTTGGCCGCGTCTAATACGGTAGCGACTCCCGCATGAAGGAAATAGTGATCGCTGGACGGACGAAAACGAGGTCGACGATGATGGCGACGACATTGCAAAGCACGTGCAGGCGTAGCAGACTAACAAGCAACACGAAGCCGGCGAGCGCGTTGGCGTGCGCACTTCACAATTTTGTGCGATCACGTGCCCACTGTGTTTACAATCTTTTTCCCAGCTCGTCGCCCTCTGAAACCGTAACTAGGACTGGTCGCAATCATCATCATCATCAGCAGCAGCAGCCTATATTTTATGTCCACTGCCGGACGAAGGCCTCTCCCTGTGATCTCCAATTACCCCTGTCTTGCGCTAGCGCAAGACAGGGTCGCAATAAACAAAACTCCAAACATTTACCTGTCGGTCTCTAAAGCAAATGAGGTTTCCCGTCGGGATTACTGCATTATTAGCAACTTATTACAGGAGAAAAAACCATGGATGGATGGTAATAACTTTATTGGGTTCCCCTACAGTTTTGACGACCCGGCCTCATGTCTCCCACGACGGGACGTCGAGATCTTCTCTGAGCGCCGCTTCTCAGGCCTCCTGGACAGCCCAGAGTTGGTCGCCGAGGCCGGAGCTGCGCAGAGCCGCGGCCCACCTCAGCGATAGGGTCTCGCAGTTAATTCGTTGTTGTGTGGGGCGTTACATTCCCATAGCATGTGTTTGAGTGTAGCTCTTTCCTGTTTGCATACCTTGCATGTGGTCTTTGTGCACTGCGGGGAATATCCGTTTGCAGAAAAAACAAAATCGAAATTTTTTTTGTTTGTACTCCAGATAGGGTTAAGAGCACATACCCAGTTCCGAAACCTAGTAGAGAATGTGCGCCATTGGGGCGGCGTTAGAGGCTATATATATATATATATATATATATATATATAGATAGATAGATAGATAGATAGATAGCCAGGTGGTCAAAATTAAAGCGGAGCCTTCCACTACGGCGTGCCTCAAAATCAGAACTGGTTCTGGCACGTAAAACCCCAGAACGAAGAATAGATAGATAGGTAGATAGATAGATAGATAGATAGATAGATAGATAGATAGCTATATTGACAGGTTTGAAGTGCCAAAAGTAAGCCAAGGATGCTCAAGATTGATTTTATTCATAGGAAAAACAAGAGAGCTGAACCTGAGCTAGTGCAATGAAACTACCGAGTGGCCTTCACGTACTGACCATGAGCGCGGTGTGGCAGCGGAGTGACCTCACTGACGTCACAGGCGAGAGGGCACCACTCAAAGAACTCGGGACTAATAAATTTTAGTACATTGCACCAAATGGGACGGATAGTTAGGTGAGTTTGTACGTATTCGTATTCTGGTCCATCTCAACCGGCACAATAAGGAAAGGCACAAAATTATTTTAAAAAATGTTCTTTTTATGCTCTACACATGCTCAAAATACATGCTTAGTTGTTGTGTACGTTTTTGCTGTTCTTCTACTTCCACCCTCTATTTATTTGTGCTTTCCTTGAAGTAATGATTTAATTGCGTGTCAGAGCTTGCGTTTCATGTGTGCATTTCTTTTGTGATTGTATATCGTGGGCGCTGAAATCAACAGCGAAATAAATACTATACGATTTCACGTGTATTGAAAGTACATTATCTAAGACTTTTAATTTGGTTTATTATACAATACACAATGTAAGGGTACACGGCTATACGGCACACTATGAATATAGAGGAATCGTATGGAATTTCTGTAGTCAATCCGACAGTAAGAAGACACATAGCCCAACACAAACGGAGTTAAACTACAGCGCTTTTATTTGGTTTAAGGGACGTGGAACATATACTAGGTGGTAAAAATTAAGTTTTGAGGTATTTTTAAAGATCGCCTATGGCAGGTAGGATGATTATTATCGTTGAGCTGGGTTATTCGAAGAGGCGGACATTAGTAACACGCGAAAACGAAGCACATATTCAAGTAATTAACAAGAAGCCGACAGATCCCACGCCCTGTGCGAATCGATTTTATGCGAAGGAGTGTGCGGGGAGCGTACCAAGTTAACGAAATGACCATGAGAGCACCAAGACGGAGGCGGCTCTTTCATGACCTACATGACACGCATGTCATGACATTCATGTCATGATTCCTCAGGAGTCCCTTTAGCTACACCAAAGAGACCTTAGGGCGAAAGCCTTAGTCATACTCGTGACTATGACTTCTACCACCATCCTTTTGTGTTTCCTTCACTTAGTATCCACGTCCGAACCCATTTCAGTGTTTTTTGAGTGTCAATGTTTTTTCGCTGAGTCAATGTCATTTTTCTCAGTCACGGTCGTGGCTATGACTTCGACCAACAACTTTAGCTTTTTCCTTCACCTAGTACCCCATCCGAACCGATTCCAGTGGTTTTTTAGTGTTAATATTTTTTCGCTGAGTCACTGTCATTTTACTGAGTCATGCTCATGACTATGACTTTACCAGCATCCTTTAGTGTTTCCTTCCGTTAGTACCCACGGCACAACCCATTTCAGTGGCTTTTGAGTGTTATTCTTTTGTCGCTGATTCATTGTCATTACCTACACGACACGCAAGTCATGACATTTATGCCATGGCCTATCACTTATGTTCCTCATACACTCCTGTCATAATATACCAATTTTGGTACCTACCAAGTTAACGAAACTACCATGAGAGCACCAAGACGTAGGCGGCTAGATAGATAGATAGATACTGTCAAAGTAGCAAGTGGTCCCCAAGAAATGCTTCGCATTTAAAATTGACTAATGAAATTCTTAGTTAATTACATTACAAAACATATTGCAATTTAAGAATTGTAGCCGGTGAGCTTGCAAGACGCATCCATTTGAAAAGAATTTCCAGGATGACACCAGCTTCGAGATATTTCTCAAAGTGTGGGGCAAAATACATGGGCGTCCCAATTACTTTTGTGCTTAAATGCATAAAACAGCATTTTGTTGAGAGATTGATGGCGCATATTTCAAACTGGTGTCATTCTGGAAATTATTTCCAAGTGGATACGCCTCACAAGCTCACCGGCTCCAATTCGTAAAGTGCAATATGTGTCGTAAAATAATTAACTAAGAAGTTCATTAGTTAATTTTCGTTAATTTTTTGAATATGCGTTTCGATTTGCAGTGCTGCTAATTTCCGCCTCATCGAATAATCCAGCTCAATAATAAGAATTATGCTTAATGCCACAGACGATTTCTAAAAATTCGTAAAACGTCAAAACGAACACCTGGTAGAATATATATATATATATATATATATATATATATATATATTGTGAGACGTCGACCGATGCGAAGCCTTTATTTCCGAGCAGTCGCCCGAGTCAGAGACGAAGCATCGCACAAGACAAAAGATGATGATGATTCGTATGTACAGATGACGACGACGATATGCACACATAGCGCTCACAGAACATGATGAGTCGTTTGTACAGATGATGACGACGATATGCGCAAAATGCGCTCACAATATATATATCACGGCACGATATCAGCAATAAGAGATAAATAGAGGCACGCAAGCGAATTCACACATGCATGTTAAATAAGTTCTGTAGTCGCACATTTTGTGAAAACGCAGCCACTTCGCTGAATTTAACTTTGTATGCATGCATGCTAACTATACAAAATGTATCCAATGTTGAAAATTTGGTAAGGTTTAACAATTTCGCGAATGCTCCGTCAAATTTCGCGAAAAATATTATCGGTGCACGGAAATAGTTTGAATGGTTTCAGTCACACGAATCTGCACAAAATTGCACACAGAAGAGAAATGGTTATTTCAACTGGGCCATTTTGTATGACATCAGAAAACGTTTGCCAATATCTTATTTATTCAATTCTATGTACACAACTTCAAGTAGGAGAAATAAACAACAGTAGTGTCGCAGTAATTACATTCATCTTAATGACTATGTCGCCTGCACTTCTCAGGTATTGATTCCGGCCATGGCGGCCGTATTTCGATGGGGGCGAAATGCGAAAACACCTGTGTACTTGGATTTAGGTGCACATTCAAGAACCCCAGTAGGTCCAAATTAATCCGGAGTCCCCCACTAAGGCGTTCCTCATAATCATATCTTGGGTTTGGCGTGAATAAGCACTAGTAATTTTTTCCTTGATATTGCTAGTTTCTTTATGTTTGTGCGTTGTGTCTGCAGAAAAATTATTGGCATTAAAATGCTTATTTAACCACAAAAGTGTGTTATCATGGATAATTTTTATTCAATATAAGATTCTGCCCGCACACCTGCCTCTTCGCATGGTCGCAATTGTGTGATATTTAAGAATATTCTTTTCAGAAGTTGGCCGTAATGGAAACAAAATGAATAATGCAAGAATACCATTATACACCTGACAAGACCCATGCAAACTTTAGGAAGTAACGTTTCCTTTTTTGTGTTTTTTTCATGGCGCTGTGTCGCAAAGCAACACAAAATCGTTCCCCACCTGCGGACAGTTGTTTTTTCATCCGTTTTCATTACCATTAAATTATCATTTTTTTATTCAATTAGTAAGTACAAGTAATTTCCGCTATGTTAGCCTTGGTGTCACTGTTTGTTGGCTTCTTATAATATGAATAATAAAAATCGGGCCCCTCGGTTCTCTTTCTTCTCGTTCATTACATAACGAGGGCTCGAATCCGGCAACATTGATGCCTTCAGGTAGCATATGTGGGTTTATTGGCCAGTTGCCATCACCCAAAAAAGATCACGCGCTCGTGACGCAGTGGCGGAAAGGATGTTCCACACCCGCCCACAGGCTTGTGAGTGGTGGCGCTGGCTAACACTCCCAGGGTTAGCTCTAGTTGTAAAAACATGAATACCCCAGAAAGTGGATGGGAAAACGGCTCCGCGGTAGCTCAATGGGGAGAGCATCGCACGCTTAATGCGACGACGTGGGTTCGTTCCCCGCCTGCGGACAATTGTTTTTTCATCCGTTTTCATTAGCATTAATTTATCATTTCTTTAATTCAATTAGTAAGTACAAGTAATTTCGCCTATGTTGTCCTTGGTGTCATTGTTTGTTGGCTTCTTATGATATGAATAATAAAATCGGGCCCCTCGGTTCCCTTTCTTCTCGTACAAAATGTTATGGTAGTTTGTGTTGTCATTCCGCTTAAACTATGCTGTACGATTTTATCTTTTGCGATCCACGGAACAATTAGGGGAGCTGAAGTTGTGCTGACTTATTTTTTCTGCTTGCCTATACAACAGACCTTTTTGCCACTACAAGGAACGCTCCAGAAAACGGAGTTACTTCTGAAACAGTGGCGTCGTACCCCAGCTTCCTGACTGTTGTCAACAAAATTTCAACTCCTATAAATTGTTTTCCTCTTTGCAACAAATCAATGAAGACAAGTAGCTCGCCGCTATCAAGAGCCCCGATGCCGGGGCGCAACTATGGGTTGTCCAGAGAGCCCACAATGCGGCGGTCTGGCATGGCCTGACTGTCCCAGCGTGGGAGCGGCCCGGAGCGCGCTGAGTCGCGTACCTCAGGACTTTCATTAAACTTTTGCATCCATCCATCCATTTAGCACGCAAATAACCGCATTCTTGGCAATAAAACGCGAGTGCCTTGATCGCGAATGAATCTGTCATAGTGTGAGGTATACAGCCATATTTATTCGTAAAAGGCATCACATTTATTGTATGTTTGTTTTATGCTCCTGTTTTTCAGGTGTATAGCTTGCCACTATCATAACAATGTTGTTACTGCTGTTGCCCTGTTGATGCCGGAGAGATACTCATTTCATGTTAGGCACATAAGACTCTGGATTATGCTTACAAGCGGAAAGGATAACTGAACTTTTTAGGTTGACAGTGCAGGTGATGCCATCATCTGAACCTTAAATGTGGTGTTAACAAGACCTGTTACTCGTTGTCTATGTCGGTAGCATTCAAGCGGCAAGTACAACGTCGCAGTTTCAGCACAACACTTGGCAGTAGTGCAAATGTATAGCTCCAGCGAAAAAAAAAACATTTGTACGTCATTACAATGCTTCCTATACTGGTGTCTCAGAATCGACTTGCATTGCAAGAAAGCGTGGTAAGGCACCACCATGTGCTTCACGTCCACTGTGTTGTACGCAGTAGAATTTAGTGCAGTGCTTCGGTGTCATTTTATTGCGGATACATAGGAGTTTAGCATAGTGCAGCCGCACATAAATGTTCTTCAATTTTATATCATCCTGAAATATCAACTGCGTGCATTACGCTTATTTTCTTGTGCCGCAGTGATAGCAGCATGCCACACGCCCTCTGATACGTCTAGGACTGACATCATCTGCATGTTGACTCCTATAGTTGACCCACTCAACCCGAAGC
Organism: Dermacentor silvarum; assembly: GCF_013339745.2. Lineage (NCBI taxonomy): Eukaryota > Metazoa > Arthropoda > Arachnida > Ixodida > Ixodidae > Dermacentor > Dermacentor silvarum. The sequence continues at coordinate 153,697,489 of NC_051160.1, forward strand.
TTTCCCTTTACAGTGATTTGCGATATAGAATATACCTTAAAAAACCTTTCTGCATTTCACTACAGAGTGGACCATAACACTGCTATACGTCGATAGCTTCCAACCAAACATTAGTTATTAAAGTCACAGCTGAGAGGTAGGTTCTCGTAATTAAGTCATAAATACCATATTTTTACATATTGTGTAACTGAGCACTACAGAATATCACCATCAGCTTATATTTCTCTCCACTGCAGGACGAAGGCCTCTCCCTGCGATCTCCAATTACCCATGTCTTGCGCTAACTGATTTCAAGTTGCGCCTGCAAAATTCCTAACTTCATCTACCAACCTAGTTTTCTGCCGTCCTTGACTCAGCTTCCCTTGGTATCCATTCTCTCGTATCCATTCTCTAACTCTAATGGCCCACCGGTTATCCATCCTACGCTTTACATGGCCTGCCGAGCTCCATTTTTTCTAATGTAAACTAGAATATCGGCCATTCATGTTTGCTCTCTGATCCACACCACTCTTCCTGTCTCTTAACGTTAGGCCTAACATTTTTCGTTCCATCGCTCTTTGTGCGGTCCTTAACTTGTTTTCGAGCCTGTTTGTTAACCTCTATGTTTATGCTCGATATGTTAGCGCTGGTAGAATGCAGTAATTGTACACTTTTCAACGACAGTGGTAAGCTCATGGTCTGTATTTGGTAATGCCCACCGTAAGCACTCCAACCCAATCTTATTTGTCTGTAAATCTGTTTCTCATAATAAGGGTCCTCTGTGAGCAATTGATCTAGATAAAGGACTCCTTTGTAGGCTCTACAGGCTGACTAGAATATACTTGATGGTAAATATGCCTTATTTAAAAAATATATGAAACCTATTTTTTGCTGTTCAACAAATACACTACTTTCTTCATGAGAAATAAATATCTGTCTGAATTTTAATTCCGTATGCTACCAACCTTTCTTTTTCACAAACACGAATTTTGAGCATTACTTGAAAATCTCATAGAAGACTGATGACTGCCGTATATTGTACTTCGCCCATTCCATTTTGTCACAAAGCTGGATAGAGATAGTTTATTGGGAGCTTTGCACATGGAAAAAGACAGCGGATTTTTATGTAGCTTTTTATTCAGAAAAAGTCCAGTCTACTGTGATGCAACATTGCATAATTCACCCAAGCACGCGGTATGACATTCTTAGCCAGAGTTATTTATTAGTGGTTTGTGTCTGTTCTCTGTCTAAACAAATATGGCCTGAGTTTAAGAATCACAGAGGCTTCCTTTTTAAATCCCAGGAAAACATTGAAAACTTTCATGAGTTTCAAGGCTTGAGTTTTCCACGCCTTTTTCTGGGCTTCTACAAAAAAGAAGGAACAACTTTGAGCGGAACGACCGAAAACTTAGCGCGAAGACGACGCGAGTACATTACACGTGACATATGCCTTCACATACTTTCCGTGAACGCTGACAGGCAAAATATTTAAAACTACACATAAGCGAAATTTACCCTACCCAATCTACGAACAGCACTGTCGAAAGAATCGTTGTCAGAAACGATGTAGGTATTTTAAATGGAGCCATCCTCCTGGGGCTTTGACAGGTGCCCGAAGAGCCCTTTCGTTGACGATGTTTGAAGATACGTGCTATGAGAGGAGCGCACTATACGCTTTCCGTGGAAGAGCATGGCAATGAATTTTGCTCCTCATGGCACCACGTTCAATTCCGCGTGAATAAACAGTGATGGGAGTCTAAACGATCTAACACAGGACCGCTGGACGATTAAAAAGGGTACGCGGTTTGCTCGCATGGACAGAACGGCTTTTCAAGACGGGGCTTCGGGGGAGGTGCAAGCTTCACGAATATTTGTCGAGGAGGGAGACCATCGCAAGGAGTATCCGTGAAGCGCAACGTCACCCCGATCAATTTTATGCAAGGTATTCTTGCGTTTTAGGTCACTCTTCATCGCAGGGACATTCTCACAGGTACAGTGAACATGTGTTGCACAAGCAGACAGCAGATAACACCACTTTCCTCTCAGTATGCTTTAAGCTTTGCCAATTCTTATCTATCGATAAAGATTACGATTGGGTTGATATGCGATAACAAGGTCACACCTCAAATGAAGTCCCTTTCCTGTTACCACTGCTAGTACCGCTAATACAGTTGCCCTTTGCACACCTTCGTGTTGCTCCCCTCCCCCTCCCCCAACATCGCGAAAGGAAGAAAACAAACGCTCGTGCCCTTGAATTAAGATGGAGATAAAGAAACGCCGTAGTGTCGTAATTATTCCGTAGCCCCCACACTAGGCGTCCCTCATAGCCTATTTGATGCTTCGTGATGATAAACCTATTATTACCTTACAGTTATTGCGACGAAGAAATGGGAAAGTCCAGCACGATTCTCTTGTTGGCAAGGAAGCACTGAGTGCAATTTATAGAACTTAGAGAGCAACCGGGTCTTGGTTGGTACGCCTAATATTTTCAGCTATCCCACTGCTTTGCATTACTCAAACAACCAAACCTTACCTTGGCTAGACGTTTAGCTTCTCACCAACACCACCGAATCGAACAGAACAACAAAACAACCCTTGTGAAAACAGCAGTGGCCTAGAAATGTTACGGTGCTTCAGATGTTGGTTTTCACATTCATTAGTAATGCAGTTTGTACGTCCCGTACTGAAGGAACAGTATAAACAGTGCGTGCCTTAAGAAATGTGACCAAAATTTCTTAAAAACAAGAAATTAAAATGTAACGTCATTTTTTTCGGGATTGCTTTTTTGAAAGAGACATACTTTTTAAATGACTATATGCAGTGATTAGAGTAGTAAACACAAAAATTATAACTTTAGGTATTTGAATGACACTCCTTACCTTTCTAACAAAACCGACATATGAATAATTCTAATCGAATAATTGAAGTGTGTCATTGAAGTCAGACATGCGATAAAGTTGCGCTGCTCATTTCTTCAGCCTATTGAATTCCTGCCTGTTTCTACCATCAAACCGGACTTGAACTGCCGATCAGAGCAATTGTGATGCTTTTAGAAGAGCAATATAGGTCACGTCACCGCTTACGGTTTACTGCTGGGTGAGCGGATTGCATGTGAGATCACGGCCTGATAATTGAGCTTGCGTCATGCTTGACCGATATTAAGACGCACACATTCACGCCACTCGTGGGTTCCGGTAAAATAGAGAGCGCGTTGTACCATTGCGTTAAAAGTTAACTAGACAATTATGTTTGTACGTGTGGAACTGCCATGAGGAGGGCAACATTTCATTGAAATATTTTACCCACGCTAAATGCGAGCATAAAAATCTCATATAACCGCACTTCTGGTTTCGGCTGCATCCAGCGCTAGATTTGTTCAGGTTCGTGAGGCATGTGATTTGTATAGAAAAGCACCAAAAATAGAATGTGCGATATGATACTTATGCCGCTGCCAGTCGGAAATTAAAACAAGTACACGTCCACTTGTCATAACCCGACTGCAGCAACCTTAGGTTTATTTTACACACTAGGCCTTACATCGAAAACACAAGAGAAAAAAAAGACCGCTGTGGAGGGCTGCGGATAATGTCTGTTGGCGGGCAGTTATTTTACTCGCAACCAACGCCTGGTTTCAGGAAACATTACGTTACACGCATCATGTGCTGGAACCTAATATGCGATCTCGTCATCAGCAACAGAATGTAACAGACAAAGACCATCATAAAGCAACTATTAAATGTGCTGAACACTCGCCTAATGCACAGAAATACCCAATGGCGCTCGCACGGACGGTTTTAGGAAACTGTCACCAACAGATAACATATTTTTGAAGTACATATGGAGTATGCGCTACCTAAATGAGTTGCAAGCGACATTTACCAATCACAGCCCAACTTTAGGAATTGCTGATGCTAACCTGTGGCATACAGGGTACATTTTGTTTACGCACACTTCGAAACTGATAAACTTGACGCAATACTGTATCAACAAAACGTATAGCAATGTTCAGTTCTTGTAAGAATGACCCAGGTTCAGATAAAGCTCACTACTGAAAAGCGTGACTTTATGCATGCATATTTTTCTAATGAACCAGTTTATCGGAATGGTATTGCTGTTGAGTGAAACATTTAGATCGATGAATTACATGTGAGACAAAAATAAATCTTGGAAATGAACATTCTTCAGCTTTCTGAAAGCGGAAAATGTCATGAGCAACTGAAAATGAACGTTTAGTACAATTCAAGATTTATGTGAAATATTGCATACATAATTTGAAATAGAAGTGCGAGGTTTTAAATAAATAGCGAACGGTTAAAGACCTTAGAGTAATTGGCATTATATTGCAAATACAAGTAGAAATGACCGAGGCAAGTAGGTGAGCAGAAAGTAATGAGACTTCCAAGGCAAATACACATCGAAGAATACTTCGGCTCCACTTTGGGTGTATAATCAAGCATAGCTGTCAACGAAGCAATAAATAAGCAAAACTAAATCCGTCCGATGCAGCTAAATTAGTAATATTGAGCTGATAATAAGAAAAATTGACAAACTCAGGGCAGAAAGAAAAGATCCTTTTAAATAGCCAGCCTTCAACGCAGTTGCAAAGAAAAACACAAATAAGGTTTTAGCTGCGAAAACGACTGAATCGAATCAAATCAAATGTCTCGAAACTTATTGACAGTCTGAAGTTTGAGCAGGTACCAAATCGCCCTGTAAGAGGTCACCATATAATCATTATGCTAAGTGAAAATACGTCGACGGCAGGGGTATATGACTTGTGCTAAGCGCAGGTAAAAATGACTTCGCGTGTCACCACTGGGTTACTGGCAGTGCGGGTGAGTATTTTCTACAACTAGCGGTCCGCAAATTCTGTAGAGCATGATGCACTGTGGCTTAGTACAGCATGAATATCAGAGCAAAATAATTTCTCAGCACGAGATGTGTTGTCAGGCAAGGGAGACGATGTATTGAGACGATGTGTCGGCTAGTGTGTGGCATCTTTTACTTTCGTGGTGTTATTCATTGAAGCAAAAACTTGAATCCATTGTAATACAAATCAAAGAGAAAAGAAAGAGCACAAGACTGGACACGACATACGCTACACTCACGACTGATTTGTTACTGTCCTCTAGAACACCATAAGAAGGGTACATAAAATGGCCATGCTCACAGGATTGTAATAACAAAAAAAAGTTTAAAGCGCATCTCCCGTTCAACTGGACGCAGAGAAGTATCACAGATGCAATCTGTAGCGCTTTTCTTGATGTGGAACGCTTTGAAAAGCACACGTGCATTAGCTTTCTTGCTTCGTTCGAGAATCCTTATATCGCGGAATCGAGCTTCTCACTTGCAAACCATGCCATGAGTAGGCAGCTGCGCGTTGCAAGTGTTCGGAATTGAAACTTCATGCTTATCTGCTTGGTCATTACCGTACCACCAGTTTCAAACAATATTATCACGTATAAAACTACAAGTTACAAGCAACTAGCCTGAGACCATTTCATGTTGTGCAAGAACGCCGCTTTCACAAATTTCACCGCAAAATTCATGCATGGTCTTATTTACCTACATCAAATCGGTAATATATATGCTCTTTTCCCCTTTATTTTGATCCTAGAGTATGTGTTCCCGATTTGCCCTGTGCATCATTTTAGCCCTCGTGTCAGAAGCTCGAAGACGCAACCATGGACACAATATAGGTGGATGGCAACGTCAGGATCCTTACAGCGATCCCATATATCTTGAAATTGCTCAGTACGCTCTCGAACAGGTACCACAAGAAGTACACGGCAGATATTACACCGTGCTAGACTTGGAAGAAGTCCAGACACAGGTAAGAATACCAGTGTGGTTCCGAGGATGTTGGAGGCACGTAGATTGAAGGGCACGCTGACAATTTTGCCCAAATGCAAGCACGGTATTTGCCCTTTAGGAACATTGCTGCGTGAACAAGATTACTATGATGCCTATTACCACTGAATATCTCAGCGAATGATGTTTTTTGCGAACTGTGTAGTTTATTCTAGCATAAAAATCTCGCACCAGTTTTGGAAAGCGTGAACAAAAGCAGTCTTGGGAGTTCTTGAAGGTGAATACAGTTGTCGGTGAGTGATTTAAGTTTTGTATTGAAGGATCTCATTCGTCCATGTGCGCCACAATAGACAGAATTATTAATAATACCATATTGCGGTTGCTAATGCTAATATGACCACGCATTCACGACAGAATTATTATTAATACCATATTGCGGTTGGTAATGCTAATATGACCACGCATCCACGACAAATTGAAGTTTGCAAACTGGGCGCAACATTATCAAGTGCCACATGTGTATGAGGCAGTGTTGTACGCGTTCCTCTAAAACGGGAATAAAAGTTTGTTCCTCGTTCCTTCCCAATATTGAAACGAGTTCCTGTTACAAGTTCCTCTAATGTGAAAGGTTTAATGCGTTCCAGATACACTTCGAGCATTGGAACGTGTCCTTACATAACAGTTACATTTGATTTTTAGAAATTAAGATATAGTGTCAGATAATCGTGAGGCGAAATAAAGTGAGCGATTTAAAACTCACATCGAACTACGCATATCATACGAACTTGAACATCGCCGGCCGCACATTAGGTGCGGATAAAAATAACCCAAAGAAACGCTCCTAGAAAAATTTTTTAAGCGAGAACCAGGCTTACTCCAGACATGTCTAACGGCAACTTTGGTGCTCGTCTATTACAAGTGCAACACATATGGGACTTTCCACTTCAGTTCATTCACTGTGACGGTCAGCGCTCGTCCCGTGTTCTGCCTTCTCCGGAATTTTTGGCGCTGTTTTAAAATGAATGATCCGTACCAACTAGTTCGCACCCGAACCCTTCTGAGTCCACTTCAGTCTTCAAATGCGCAGTCAGGATAATGTGCTTGAAATGTACTAATAGAAAGTTACTTCCATGCACCAATATATTTAAATTTCTTGCACAAGAAACCGCATCGAAAGGGGCAATACACATGCGTTTAATGCATGCTGATTCGACATTGCTGTATGAGTGGAAAAAAGTGTCCAGAATGCATATTGGCAAATTAGTAAAGTCCCTTGTTTGAACTCGGCAACAGTTACACCTGGATGTTGGTGTCTGACAGACGAACCTGTTTTTTCGTCAGCACTTCGTTGGCAATGTTGAAGAGCCGTTGCACCAAAGCGCTTGAGGGTACTGCCGTGCTGCACTTGAGGAAAAGTTGGTTCAATCCCTCGAAATTCTTCATCTGCCACAGTGGGTAGTCAACTGGTACCAACAAGTACCGCGACAGCTCATCCTGTGCCTCGGCTGTAAAGGTTCGGAGCCCGTGAAGACGTGAGGACTGGAAATTTTCCATCCGCCGCGAAGTCCATCGAGTGGCGCTGCGATCCTGATGTCATGGTTCCACTACGGCAGGCCGGCATGCCGGCATGGAGGAAAGAAACTACAAGAGGGAGCATCACGAGACAACCTGGAAGCCTAGTCATAAAAAATATAACGGAGAACTCACGAAAAAAATGTCCCATAGTCACGTGACAGGCGAGCGTTAGTTCTTTGCGCCTAACGTCGTCGCCCATCCACCCTGCATGATGTGCTGCGTACGCGCGTGCGTCTGTTCAATGCCGCGGAACGTTTACAGAAGGAACGTCGTTCCCCCTGCCGTTCCTTAGTAAACCTAAAGAGTTACCGTTACAGTTCCATCGACTCTTAATGGAACGGTGGCGTTCCTCCGTTCTTCCCGAAAGGAATTAGTTCCAGGAACGCCATTCCGTACAACACTGGTATGAGGTAATAGATGGGAACATTAGGTGTTTGTTCTGTTCACATTAAAGTACCGTGAAGCTATCCATACTTGAAGGCTACGTCGTCTCTTTTCAATTGTAAATTTTTTGTGCAATTCGTTTTCTTATTTGTCGCGTGTGGTTTATCATTCTTGGTTAATTCCTATAGCCCTGAGTCAGGTCATAGAGAAGGAAAAAGAATAGGTGGCCTCTGTAAAAAAAAATGTGCACATTATATAATGATTGGCATGCAAAGGCGATGTGATCAAACCAATTCTAAGCTTTTGCGTAATGTACCGTGACTCATAATATGGACATAAATTTGACCCAATTCAGCAGCTCGGCTGTGTGCAGGACGATAAGTTACAGAAGGTGGGAGATTTATTTTAGTGTTCGCAGAGCTTTAGGCTTCTGGCCCGAATGACACTGCTTCAAAACAATTACGAACCAGCTTCAGAAGGTACTACTCTGCCTTCTGAGTGGAGAGGAAAAACACTCTTTTTGTACTAGTCGAGGCGTGCACGTGAATTCTCAGACTCTGCCTTGGCCCCCAAGAATAACATCGAGATAAGCAAGAGCAGCGAACACACATTCATTACCTCCTCGGGCAACGTCCAGACCGTTCTGCGACTTTCGTAAAAGGAATCACTAGCGGATCGATTGAAAACAGTTTCCAGTGTTTGAAAATATGTGCTTGTGAAAGAGACCTTGTACGAACCATGGGGCTGCTTTGTATGACACGAAAGCATTTTAGACGGAAAACACCCTCAAAGGATTTAAATAACTTTAGCAAAGCTGGATAAATAGTTACCAAGAGCGATATTTATTAGTGGCTACGTCAGTGAACCCCCCATAAGGGCAGGCGAATATCTTTATTGAAGCAGTCCACAATATCATAATGTTATTCACGTAAGAATACCTCCGCAAACAACATTACCAGTGAAGCCGTTAGCGCATCTAAATATTTCATTGGCCGGGCCAAGTATAACACAAATAAACATAAATAAATATAAAATAAATGTGCGCTGAATAGCTGGAAAACGAAAACAAGTTGCACTAGATATTAGAGATATCAAAGAGACCCACTTGGTAAACATAGAAAGATACTAGACGCTCTTTTCTCTACTAAAGAGTCCTCCATGTCGTTCCAACATGAGTTTTACCATGCAGGCATAAGGTTATTCAGGCGCTTGAGTGAGGATTTAAAGATTAAGATCGAACTTCATTTTTATGAACTTGTCCCAAACTACGAAAAAAAGCAAAGTTAGTACTAAGACTGCCCTATATACGCGTAAATGTATTTTCGGGATATAATTTAGCTAGTTAACGTTGAAATGAAGCGTAACCTTAGATTGAGTAAGCAGTAACCTAAGATGACTAGACCTGCTTTACGTAGGCTGTTAGATTCGAGGCATAAATCTAAAATACCGAAAAATGTGAAAACCTAAACGAGCCCTAAGGTTTTATGTGTCTATATTTTTGGCAAAGCTTTCCTGACGTCTGAAAGGAAATGTGGGCCTACTCAAAAGTAAATCACACCAAGCATGATTAGGTTTTCGTAGCAGCCCCTAAGCTGCGAGATAACAACGCACCGTATGTTTCAGATCGCGGTTACGTGATTAGGCTTCATTGAGAAAAAAAAGGCAATTCAAGCTCAAGCGGTTCAATAAACAGAAATCACGTGCACAAGCAATGTCAAAGATGACATGCAAGAGTGCTGGTGCTAGCACTTCCTCCTCAATAGAAACCAAACATTCTTCTAGGATTACTATGATGCTTAAGTAGAAAATCGTAAGCCAAATAATTATAAATGCAGAAAGGTGCTAAAAAGGAAAAAATATTCATGCTAAACTGTTCGAAAACGATCCACACATTGCAGTTCTTGCGGTCACGTGGTTAGAAACTGACATAAGCGATGGTGCAGTTTTTCTTCAGCGTTTTCTGAGCGCATCGGTCAGTTATCAGAGCACGTGTTATCGTTCTAGTGAAATTGTCCATCGAAACAAATATTCTAGATGATTTAAAGGGACGTCGAGGGTTTCTTAAACAAAATACTTTATTGGAAAGTGGTGTTCTGCTGTACCAGGGCTACAGCACAACTGTTGAACTGAAATGACTACTGAACGCTTCACCCGAGAATCAGAAAATTCATATAATAAATACCTTTAAGTGTGATTATACATGATAAACAAGTAGGAAAAGGCCTTGTCGAGTACCGGAAGAGATTTTAATGGGAAATCACTTCATGTCGCATGAACAGCAAGTGACATAAACACTAATTTTATAAACGCAGTCAAGTACTGCGTTATAAACGTAGTCGAGGAAGAAATCAGCGTTGAAGTTACAAATATGTAGCAGAAATTTTAGGCTGCATTTTTCTGCAACCAACAAAGCACAAGAGGTGATAGCGTTTATCTTGAGATTTAAAAAATGGAAGCGGCAGTTAGGAGAGATGACATTAGCCCTGGTCCTGTGCGATATGTTGCTCCACTCTTCTCTGATACATTATCTAACAATTATAATCTTACCTTCAGCACTGAATTTTTTTAGGTGTGTTAAATGTCGCTCGGATAGCATCTGTGTGTAAAGGCGGCGCGCAAAGCGACCTTTCAAACTATCGGCCAATTTCCATGCTACCTATTTTCTGAAAAATACTTCAAGATGTGTTAGAAAGAATGCTCACATTTCTTTCAAAGGGCACAGTTATTACTACCAGTCAATATGGCTCCTAGAAACAAAATTCGGTGGATCATATTCTGTCATTTGAATTCTCGTACTCTAGAAAAAAACTGTCAGCCCTGCCACTGGGGCAGAGATGGAAGGCCAGCGAAGCTGTACTTTGGTGGGAATTACATATTTCTAATTATGACAAATAAAAAGTCATGGTGTAATTGGTTGTTTGAACTAATAAAGAATGAGAAATATATATGATCCGGTGGTTTTCATTTATTTAGTCACCACAGGGCCCATGGCCTTATGGTTTCTATGGTACACCGCCATACGGTGTACGGCAAAGGTTGGCACGTTTTTTATAAACACGTCACCAACGCCGCGCGCCTTCGGTGCGAACGCGGCCAAAACGCCGCCGCCGTCTACAACAGTTCTGCGTGTTTTTTGTGTGACCGAACAAAAGCGCTGTCAAAACGCTCGCGTGAGCAAGCGCGCCACCAGCAGCGAGCGAAGGTTCATTCGGTCTATTGCTTCAACGGAAACTGAGCGGCGAAAGCGCAGCGCATACAAAGGCAGGAGCCGTGTTGCAGATTACTTTCAAGATACGGTGTGCGCGACCACCCGGCGCCGCGCAAAGTACAAGTTGCTCGCAGAGCAGAAGCCGCAACCCCTCCCTCCCGCGCTGCCTTCCCGCTGTCCTCCTTTCGCGTGATAGATTGAGTCGCCAGTTACCCTTGCGCCCGGTCGCAAGATACGCATTTGGTGCCGAAGCTAATCATCATCTCCCCTCTCTCCCTCCCGTCCCCCCACGGCCTTTCGCACGACGGAAGAAGTCCGTTTGCTCTCCGCTGTGCGTTCGCTCCCCCTGAAAGCACGCGTCCCTCGCGCGCTTTCACTCGCACATGCAGCTTACGGCCAATGAGAGTTTTTTTATACATCCAATAGGACCTCCTCCTCTTCACAACCACAGTCTCTCTCATCGGACACGACCATCGAAGACTGAGCCCTTTACAGCTTCAGTGCAATTTCAATTTGACCGCCTTTATCGAGAGCTCTTTCGAAATCGGTAGTATAGTATTAAGTGGTCAGGCAGTGACCAAATACGTGTTGGTCAGGCTGGAAAAAGTTGGTAGAACCTAAGTGACAATTTAGGTGCTTGAAAATAACATGCTCCACTTCAATACTACAAGAGAATAAGAGGAAATCGGCTTGTGCTGCTTGACACTATGTCGTCTAATTTGTGAATCAGTACAACTTGGGGCTTCTCCCAATCTTGAGGAATCTCTTTCGCCCAGACTATTAGTAAATGAAATGAAAAGGTATTTGCAGCACCTATCAGCTAATCTAACAAAAAAGTATTTGGAACATTGTCATGCCCGCATGATTGCTTTGTGTGTACGTTAAGCAAAGCTTCGAAAATTCCTCGCTTGCTAATGGGAAGATCTGGTACCTTTAAACGGCTTCATTCAAAGGGTGCTGCAGACGAGTTACCGCACAAAGAATACCGAAGGCAAATAATAAAACATGACACAATGTCAAGTGCATCAGGCACAAAGGAGCCGTCATATCGCAGTTTGCCAAATGGGTAATTTTTCTCAGTCAAGTAAAACCCAAACATACTTTGCTCACTCGTGAGACTGTTGTACATTTTTGAGTTAAAGAAGTGGTAGCTAGATCATTTTATTTCCGCCATCAAATCCCGGCGCAGACTAGAAATCATTCCGTCTTTAGTAGGTGAGGCTCAGTTTTCCTTTTGTTAAAGCCGCCTGACACGTCGCTTTAGTTGTACAGTCTGTTTCACACTTAGGGGAAATCTCGGAGCGCATAGCATCGCGATGCGGCGAGGGCTGGAGTTAGGTGCCGGAAGCAGCTCGCGCAGGCGCAGACGCTCGAGGCGCGTTATCTTGCGTCGAGCTGTCGACGCGGTTGGCGGCGAGCAGTCGACGCGGTTCAAGATAACGCGCCTCGAGCGTCTGCGCCTGCGCGAGCTGCTTCCGGCACCCGACTCCAGCGCTCGCCGCATCGCGATGCTATGCGCTCCGAGATTTCCCCTAAGTGTGAAACAGGCTGTACATCTCGTGTGACATCTAAAGTATTCCACCGCAAGAATATCTAATAAACTTTCATCATAAGTCGTATCTTTTTTTATTGGGATGTGTAGGACGGGACACAACACATGAATTTCAGGAAGACTAACTTATGATTAGATTTAATGGCGAAGGTGTGCACTTTGCAAGCAGAATCGCTAAGGTCACTGGGTACAAAGATAAGATCAGTAGAGTATGTGCTTATTGTACCTCGCATAGCCGTATCTACTACCTGTTTGGACACAAAAGCAAATCAACACTCATTCGTCAAGTCAGAGGGTTGGCATCCATGGGCCCTACAACGTAAAACTATTCCAATCTCTTTTTATAATTTTTCGAAGTTCTGTAAGCTGTGTTTTTTAATGCACAAGATTAAGATTTCCCCCTTTTCATGCGAAAGCGTCAAATGGCCCACTGAGTGAAAAAGGCGGTGTCAGTAACCTGGAATAGCGAAACGGCATCTAAATTCCCATGGACGCAACATCACGAGCGCGCCTCGACACAGCAGAGCGGGCGAAAGGGTACACCTGATGCCACAGTAGAGCGCCGCGTGTTGCATTAGGGGAGAGGGCATCGCTGCGACGCCGTGTCACCCTTGCTCCCGGCAGCCTGTACTATCCCTGCGCTCCTTGTCTACGGAAGCTCTCGCCTGCGTTCTAACTGCGCCTCGGTGAAGCCATATCAAAAATTAGAGCACGCTTAAGCTTCGCTCTAAAAGTGGAACGCGATAGCGTTATCGGGCCCCGTTTGCATCGTATTTTCTTTGAGTCAGCTTCACCGCAACACACAACATGGGAAAGCCAGCTTACAAAGACCAAGCTTACACCGATCCCATCAAAATCAGCTTCACTTTTAAACAGAAATCCTTTGCTGCGAAGACGTTATTCCAGGGGCAATATAAGTCATGTTATATTAAAATGTGAAGACCCTAGTACTTTTTTATTATTTTATTATTTGTTTGCCATTGCCCCGATGCGCGCGCGTGTGCAAAACGCCTTTGACAGGCGAAGTCCCAATTTGACCGATGATGATAACGATGATGACGATTATTAACATCCCCTTTGAAACGGGGTGGCGAGAAATAGTCACCTAGCCTGCTTGATTTAATTAGGTATACTACACATGTGCTTTATCTAGCATTTTTGTATACCTCTCATTAATCTTTTTCTTTTGTTTCAAGAATTTACCTTGCACCACTATCTATGATTTTAAGAGATCAGGTCGTATCCATATTTTCCCTGCTTTTTTTCCACCAGTACTCTAATCGTCTTTTGCTTATCTCTACGGCTGATCTGATGATGCTTCCTTCCACTTTAAACTCAAGCGCTTCTGGGAGCTGCACGTTACCTACGGTTCTCGCTGGGTGTATCCCGTCGCCTTCCATTAGGACGTGCTGAATGGTCTCTGGATCTTTACTGCAGCATAACATGCGTCATATAGTTCCGAATATTTGATCCGGTATGTTATTGTCCTTAGGCAACAGCCTCGAGCGTCAAATAGCAAGGCACTGACCTTTGTGTTATCGTACAGATTTTTCCTTCTAATGCCGAGGACCTGCCGAGGATGCGAGCGCCATCTGTATAGCACTTTCGCAAGTATATTACCCGAGCGCACCGGGTTGGGATGGTAGTTATTCTGGAAAACCGGTTTGTGTTTGAGTTTCCTGGTAACAGAATTATGTGTTCTCGTTCTTTCAAATAAGAGTCCGACGCCACCATGTCTGTAGGTGGTGGTTAAGTCGTACTTTACCATTTTTCTGACGAATTTCAGTGTGAGAAATTCAATTTTTGTTCAACAAAACCCTGCATCACGTGGAGGGCACCACGTGGTCGTGGTGGTTCGGGATGATTTTCTTCTTTGCTAACACCGTACGCCAAGCGGAGGGCCTGCACGGTCGGGGTAGCTGGGGATAATTTTTCCCGCCACGCCGACGCCGGATTTTCGGTGACACGGTGGTTTAACGCTCTCGCGTTAAAACGTGCCATCCGCCTCAACGCGCTCGCTCGCGCGCGAGGAATTCATAACGTGCAGCACCGCTCAGCGGCAATAATGCTTGCGCATTCAAAACTCATAAGGTGTCCTCCGATTTTTTATTTACACTTCTTGACTTTTACCAGCACATAAGAACTAGAATAATGGCAAAGTCAGAACAAAGAAATCTGAAGTTATGCATAAAGAGGCAGATAGATTTATTCATTCTAGGTTTAGGCGCACTGACTCACCTTCTGTGCTCGTGGCTTCTATTAATATTGAAAAAGCGAATTACGAATTTCGAACAGTTGTTAAAGTTTTCTTCATTTCCATCTTAACAATAAAGTAGTCCTTCATTCCACAATACATTTATCATCTTTGTCCACGAGACACACAGGACATCGTTGCGCCCAATCTCTAACTTGCTAATTTGTCTACATAATCCTCTTCTTGGTTTTTGTTCTTTCCATACGAAATATCTGAGTAGAACTGTCTAACTGGGCCTCCCGAATTTATTATAGATTAGGAACTTTTTCCCGCCGTGTATAATAATGTCATCCAGTCACGTACAAAGCATTGTTCTTTACAATTACATTTGTACCTATGTGGATTTTGTTACGCGTGCCTGTCCGTTGTTATCCCCACTGCCGACCGCTGTCTATGTTAAACAATATATTGAATAAAAAAACAGCACTGACGAGCTGTATTGCTCGAAAGAGGAGAGATATTTGCAATTGTAAATTATGTTAGACCGACTGATTTTCTTTCTCTCCCTACAGATGGTCAGTGGTGAGAACTACAACGTTACGTTCACCACAGCTGCCACAAGATGTACTAAGCACAGAATCCAATACACAACCGCAAGGTGCCCGCCAATAAACACAGACGTGAGTCTTGAATATATAGTTATATTTTAAGCATGAAATGCTTGGAGCTCCAGTCTCGGTGATCTTCAAGTGACCTTGAGCCAAAAGCCAGAGCCATTATCCGGGCACTCAAACGAAAACATCCGGGCATCGTTGCGAGAACAAAACAAGATCATCAGGGGCAACCAGTAAAAAGTTAGGAAAATGCGGTCTCTGGCCCCTAACCCATTCTACAGGACCACATTACATACGCTAGATACTTCCCAAACAAGTCACAAAAAATATTGCTTCTGATTTCATCCTAGTGTTTGCTCACAATATCACTCAAGGTGTAAATTATAGTACGCTGCAGATTTATTTGTCATTCTCAATAGCGACGTTCAAAAGGTAGATAGAGAGGTTGCTTGTGCTCTTTTGAACGCCAGCGGTCCGTGAGTCGTGAGCGGTCCGCGACAAGGGAGGAAAAAGAAGCGAAATACGCTTAGCGCGCTTAACTTTTGGACGAAGAAAATCGGTTGGAGGCAGCGGCACCACAGGCGGCAAATGACACCATACACTCTAAGAACAGTTTCACCCTTTGGGGTGCATTTTTGCCACACAACAATAATCATCATCTGTCATGCTTGCGTTTCCTATCTTGAAAACTCTGCACTTGCTACTTTCCTGTCGAGAACGCTGTGTCACGCTGATAACGCTCTTGTGGTTCGTGACCGAGAAGTGCCGGGCGCACAGCGTTAAAGAAAGGAAAGCCACGCAAGTCACATGACGATTATTGTTCTGTCGCAAAAATACGCCCCAAGGGGTGCAACTCTTTTTAGAGTGTATGGTAGCCACTTCATGCTTACATCTAATATCGATTACGGGATAGTCAGCATTTTTGTATGATGTCAGTTTGCCAAATAGCCTATTCTACCGGTATATACGGAGAGTGTTTATGCCATACCTTGCCTATTTTTATTATTGCCCTTTTCCTAATACTCTCCTGGTATAGTGCTTTCTTTATGCGAGATGTACCTCAAATGCTCTTTAGGAAACGTATCTCACATGCTGTAGTGTAGATTAGGAAAGGTAATCACGATAAGCAAATTGTCGCATGTAGCGTGTTATTCTTCGATAAGCACACAGATGAATTAAAAAGAACCCATAAACTACGAAACCTCGTTAGTTCTTAATTCAATATAACTCTTGTATAATGTGGCGAATCGAGCGTGTTGATACATAATTGGAAAAGTGGCAGCGCAAGACACGGATGAAGACAAGACAAGCATGAGCGCCGAACTTCCAACATCATGATTGTTAATGATAAACGAATACAGACGGGCTGTCCGAGCCAGGGGCTATCATCTGCGCATGCGTACATATGCCAGCTCTGTGCCAGAAAGCGTGATGAAGGCCAAGCTCCACACCAAAGCTGCGTTCTTAACCTGAATGGTTCATGCAACTTTGCTTCATTTTATTTCAGCCTTACCACAGATGCAACGCTATTGTCTTTGATGAGTTATGGCAGAACCATCGTTCCCTCGAATTGATTGACTGCTACATTATATACGGGGGTGACGGAGATGGCCAGCACGTGAAGCCCAGTTATCAACAGCAGCAAACTGACTTAGATTCAACAAACGTAAATTTCGAGAAATAAAAACACCTCGCAAATAAAACTGCCATAGAAGGACAACAAACACACGACGTCAGTATATTCCTCTGAGATGTGGTGAGTGAGTGAGTGAGTGAAATAACTTTACTGAGGTCCATAGAAGACGCAGGGGACACCCCGCGCCACCCGGCTAGTCCCACGTAGGGACCATCGGTAGTGTATTCAATAAGCCAACATGATAAATTTCAATACAGGTATGGGCGATTGCGCTGTAGAAAGCATTTACATCATGCACAGACCTTCGGAAAATAATGTTGATTATGGCACTTCTTTTGTTGTCTTTTGCCATTTATTTCGACAAAAAACATGAACACACACACACTGTCCCTTCAGACCTGTGTAACTTGTAGCTCACTGTTATCGTGTTGAAATGTCAAGTAGAAAAATTCCGCAACTTGCTATGCGTTGGCATTTCACCCGTCTATCCATCTATTCTGTTACGCCGACAACAGCACTTGTCACAATACCAGTTATTATGTATGTTTCATCAAGCCTGCTTGGTGGTTTACTCCTGATAGCGACCATAAATCTCGTCAGAGGGTGAAGAAAGAGGAAGTGTTGTGCACTTTTGCATCTTTTTTGCGCTGCACATAACTCAAGCCGAAGCACACCGGCTCATGTAGAACGTAAGAACTTATGTGGACATTTCGACCCATGCAAAATGGCGTTCCGTACAAGCCGGTTTGCATCGGATTGCACTTTCTTTACAGCGTAGCTGTCGTAAGCTAGGTTCCAGGAGATCGCGTCCAGCAACAGAACGGAAATAAATCAACATGGATGGATGGATGGGTGCTAGGAGCGCCCCCTTTGGAATAGGGCGGTGGCTTGCGCCACCAAGCTGGTTGTTGTATTGCCTAATGTCATACCGATCATAAAAAAAGAACCTGAAGAATGTTTATTACCAAACTTTCTGAACCCCTTCTGGGAACTTTGTTTTTGTAAGTTGTTTGTTGTTTCACTACTTCCACCAATCTTCCAATCGCCTCTTACTTAACTCTATTGGGGACATGTTTAGTTTCCCCCTGACCGCGCTGGAGTCAATCGCTTCAAGGAGGCCAGAGGAGCCTAAATCGACCGCTGCACAGATATATTCACATTCTAATAAAACATGCTCCATCGTTTCCATAGCTTTACCGCAGCAAGCACATACTTCTTCTTTAGTGTACCTCGTTTTATAAGTGCACGTTCTCAGATATCCTGATCTCGCTTCGAAGAGTATAGAGCTTCCCTTTGAGTTATCCTAATTTTTTTTCTTTCCTGACGTCATTTTTCCTGTTCCGTAGTTACTCGTAGTAAGTTTCTTTTCCACTGCCGCCACCCATGAGATTGTCTCAGCCTCTCTGACTGTGCGTTTGACATACTTTGTTGCCATGTTATTTACTATGCCGATCGCATACTTGCTGGTAAGCTTCCTAGTTATTTTTCCTCCACTGTGAATCAATGTTCTTCATGTACAAATCAAGTTACCATCGAGTCCTGATTTCCAACGCATTGACAATCCAGACGCGTTGACGTGCGACATCTTCAGACGTGTCGCGTCACCTTGTGGCGTCGTATCAAAACATCGGGATGGCGGCGTTTTTAAACTTCGGGATCGTAAAAAACTTGTGCACCACATCGCCCTTTTCGCCGGACCTTGTTTCCTTCTTCATTTAGTGACGTAGGTCACCCTGGCAGCCGCGTCAGCGCGTCAGCGCTTGTACGCACGCTGCGATTGGCGTAACTGTCTTTAATAAAAAAAAAACGTCATAGTCTCTCTATATATCTTGTGTAGGTTCCTTGTCCATGCGTTGCGCTCATGGTGATGATGATGATAATTTAATGGCATTCTCTTTGTAACGGTGCGGTGACACATAGTCACCTAGCCTGCTTAATTTAATCAGGTATACTATACATGTTCTCTATCTACCATTTTTGTATACCTGTCATTAACCTTTTTTTTCCTCCATTGGACATTGCTTCGGAGTGTGGCGCGCCCTTGCGGCACCGGCTGAAAGTTGCATCGCTCAGAAGCGTAGCGCTACCTTGTGGCTCCTACTGAAATCTCCGAGGTTTTCGTATAACGTGACGTAGCTTCTCCGCCGGCGGCCACGCGTGTGTCGCGCTAGTACGCGCGCCGCGATTGGGCAGCCGGACTCTAAAATAAAACTTGGACTCTCTTCTACAATCACGTGTGTGTCTATGTATGTTAAGTCTGCGTTTAGCGCCGTTGTACATCGCTCCGGAGCACAGCACCACTTTGTGGCGTCAGTTGAAACGTACGTGATGATGATAATGATCATTTAATTGCACCTCCATTTAATAGTCACCTAGCCTGCTTGATTTAATCATGTATACTATACATGTTCTTTATCTATCATTTTTCTATACCTCTCAGTATACTTTTTCTTTTTCAAAAATTTACCTTGTACCCCTACCTATGATTTTAAGAGATCAGGTCGTATAAATCTCTTCCCTGCATTTTTTCCACCACTAATCTAATCGTCTATTACTTATCTCTACTGCTGATCGGTTAATGTTTCCTTCCACTTTAAACACAAGCGCTTCTGGAAGTTGTACGTAACCTATGGTTCTCGCTGGGTGAATGCCTTCGCATTCCATTAAAAGGTGGTGAATGGTCTCCGAATATTTACTGCAGCATGCACATGTCTCATCAAGTTCCGAATATTTTTCCGGTATATACCCTATTGAAAAATTTGTACGCGAATTGTGCGAGAAATGTGCGAAATGTATGCATATCGCACAGATTTGACGAGAAGTGTGCGATGTGCTACGCACATTCAACGAGACATCGTAGAAAATGTGCGAGATCTGTACGCATGAGCTGCGTAGACTTCACGAAGTGTACGAGATCTATGCGAGGTGCTACGCGAATGCATGTGCGAGATATATGCATGTGCGAGATGTATGCATGTGCGAGATGTGTGCGATGTGCTGCGCCAACCTAACGAGATTCTGTACGAGGTGTGCGAGATAGCGTGTGATGTGTACGCACTGTAGACATATGAGCAACGAGATCTTGGCCGATGACTACGAATTGCATACAAAGTGCATGCACCTAAGTCGTAGTGTACACAAAAGCTCGTGAATGACAGCAAGATTTTATGATGAATCGTTTGTAGCACATGCAAGGACATAATCAATGTGCTGTATGACGACGTCGAACCATTGTGCCACATATAGCAGCATAAACTGCAGAATGAATAAGAGCTCCAGTATTGAATTTCTGCAAAATCATATAATGGACACACACATCCCCATCAAAGCTCATGTCAGTCCTAATGATGCAATGATTTTCACTTGGGGACATATTCTCCGATAATCACTTACGGGAATACTATTGCCTTCGTGTGACGCATTGCCCAACCAGCGCGCACTGACAATGATATAGCCAAAAGCTGTTGTCTGAGAGTACGTCCCTTGTTCAGAGTGGATCACCCGAAGCTTTTACTTCAATATAGGGTTGAGTACCTTCACAGTTTCGGAAAAAAATGCTATAGGTTTGTTTTTATGTAGAATAAAAGAAGCTGGCAATGCGATTATAGCTCACTGAAAACACATCCAACACGGACGAGTTGGCAAATGATTTTATTGCATGCAGTTTGATCAGTAACAGAAGATGCACGCGCTTTGTCACAACCTAATCATATTGCTTGCGTCAGAGCTGTCAGTCAGAGGTAGCAATGCAGAAATTTCAAGCTGCACATTTTACAAACAGCTAAGTGTCCCCCCCCCCCCCCACAAGATGAGTAATTCACGAAGAACGTTGGGTTAGTTGGTGTTGATGTAGTTGCTGTGACTAGTGCGAACAACGGAAAAAAAGGTGGGACAGGACAGAGCATTCTGTCCTATCGCACCTTTTTTCGTTAGTCTTGTTCGCATTAGTAATTATGTCACAGCCCCCACAAGACTATCAAATCTGCTAGTCGCTTTTTATTGCCCATATTTTAAGAGGTTGTTAGTGCCTGTTTATGCCAAACTGTAGCAGGCAGGCATAAACTGGCCATGCATGCCCACATTTAAAAAATAAAAAGAACCACAAACTCAGTGTAAATAAATTGGTGAATAAATAGCCAAAATAGCAGCCAAAATCTATCGCACTTTGACAGAGCAAAAATAACGAAATTACATAACCATCAATCACTAATGCTGTCATACGATCAGCACATTTTGCTTAATTGCTGCTTGAAAAATTATTTGCACTAAGTCTTTCACAACTTGTGCACTGTATGCTAAGAGAGCTTGACGTAGTAAAAAAAAACCTCTTATTTGCCGCTGAACAGCGGCAAATACGAGTTTAGCGTGGCAACGGAGCATTATCTGTGTATATACTACACAAAACTGAATTTGAAATTAACGGAGAAATAACTAAGTAGTTCGTGCAGTGATGGTTCAGAGAAAGGCAACGCTTTGCGATTCGTTAAAAGCGGACCTCGAAATGACCAAAATGTCAATGTCCCTACATTCAAGCAGGGTCGTTAAATGACGAACATGCAGCATATCCTGGCGTTCGCGTACGCCGGAACCAAATTAAAAAACACTTTTGCAAATCGCTGACACAATAACGACGCATATCAGACGCGTGCACGCACGCACGCACGCACGCACACACACACAGAACACAAGCAGTGTCCGAAAGCACTCGCGACAGACAGTGCGGACGTTCTCGCGCGTTGGCTAGAACGCAAATCGAGCCGGCGTGGCAGCAGCGTCCGATGCACAGACGTCACTCTTCATGAACTATACACATCCGCAAAACGGCACACAAGCCAGAACAAAGTGCGTCGACGACGCCACTCGACACCAAACGCGTCGTCGATATCGCCAGATTAAAACACGAACACCTTGTTGAATTCACAAACATTCACAAACCAAACCATGATATGGAGCGATTTAACGGCCCTGACCGGTTGATACGGCTGCTCCGCAGGTTGCTGTCCTCGATGTTGAAAGAAACGTTGTTGAAACACGTCGCATCACTCGCATAACATGTGAATACCAGCCGCCACCATCCATGCGATCACGATTACCGTGGAGCAGCGTGCCGAGGAGCCAGAGACCAACGTTGCCTGAGACGACAAAACGGTAGACTACGATGTAAAGAATATGGCCGCCATGACGTTTATCCGGCTCTTGCAAAGCTTCCGGTGCCTCTATCTTGACGAAATGACATCATTTTCCCGTGTTCGGCCGTCAAAATGTTACCAGTCTAGAAACGTTGGGCTGTCGGTATGTGAGCGCCGCATGAATATTTTCCTTGCGGACGGTCGATGTGGTAGTTTCGTCATATTAACGCTTTGCCGAGAGAAAATGTGCTCTTTTTTGTGCGCATCAGCGATCGCTAAGCCCCTGGGCCTGTGCAACGCTGCTAGCTAGCTGTATCTTTCGTGCGGTGCGGCGTTGTTGGTCATCGTAGTTCGGTCCATTCGCGCTCTTTGTTCCCGGCTCATTAGCAGCCTCTGGTACTCTCGCCGATCTCGCAGCGGTTCACAGTGCACGGAAGAATGTATTGAAAATTGTACTATTACGTTCATCCGCAATTTAACAGTGCTTATGCCGGAAGGACAGTTCGTACAGTCGATGCCGCCGGACCTGACCCGAAGGAGCGTTTGCCGAGTATGTCTCGAAAGGTAAGTCCAGCGCTTGGCGCATTTTTATAGTTCGTGTAGTGTGCCTTGTTAGGCGGAACACAAGATGATTAGTACAGCGACAAAAATTATAAAAGTGATTTCCTAATGTTTATTATTAATGCCGTAGTGCACGTTTAGCAAAACGTTTTATGAAAATTGTCCTCAAACAAGTATAGGATGTTGCCAATAGCTTCATATATTGTTTCTTTGCTTTCTGTTATGAAATACACTAGCGCCGAGTATCGTTTAGTCTGAACGGGCACAAAAATTGATGCCGCGAATGTCACTGCTTCTGTACGTAATTTCTCAGCAAGAAATGGTATATGTGGTGAAGTACATTGACGTGTTGTCTTCACAGCTAACGTCTGCGCGAGACGGCACCGGATTGCTCTGTGTGACTCATGAGCACATTTTAGCTTGTATGCAAATTTTTCTGCTTATATATTGTGAAGACAACCTGTGTTTCTTGTGTTGAGTGTTCTGTATGTCTTCGTGCATTTGACAGGTTAAATAACTGCCCGTGATGTCAGAATGAGATATTTGCAGAACCATGTAGCTGGCTGAAGCCTTTTCACAATTTAACGCGGTGTTGTTAAATCACAAGTTTGCAGTTTCAGCTGTGATTGCAATAAACTCAACATTTCTTATTGTTTAGAGATGTCACGATTTCGTGAGACGGAGGCATCGCTGCACCACATGGGATCCTGTGGCAAAATGCAGTCTGAGCAGCCCGACAAGGAATCTGACCTGCTTGCTTTGACACGGTGTGTACAAAACAGTCACTGCCACTTATGAGTTCTAGGTTCTGTTGGTATAATTCGTACGTGCCACGGTCCTGAATGTTTTGGTGAGATTTACGAATTTGGACTCGTTCCACAACTTTACTATTGTTGCATTGAGTTATGAGAATGAAATTCTATTGTGAATATGTTGTAAGAATCTTGAAAAATGGGGTGGTATGAGATTGCAAAATTGCATGTAAAACAATAAATTGTGATGGAACTTGTGCTGCTTTATTAGCAATGCAAAATCCCTAACGAATATATCAGCGGGGCACTTCCTACCAAGCCCGATTCAGATCAAAATTAGGTACTGCAATTGGCTTCCTCGCGCAGCTTGCACAAAACAGCCAATAACAAGTGAGAAATTCGATCCGGCATGGGCTTGATCGCAATGAAAAGTGCACTGTATGACACCCGTATTAGACGAGCTTATTGAGATAAGTTCGGTAAGCCGGCTAAATCGGCAACAGAAAAATCACTGAAAAAAGCACACGGGTCTAAAAACAATGTTGTCAGTTTCTGCTGTTCCAAGGTAATGGTTAATAGTGTGTCTCTATTGAACAATGTAGACGCTGAGAGAAAACTTTAAGAAAATACATGCTGACTTTCCAACACAGCATTGTGTCTAGGATTTTAGCAAAATATAAAGTTCACAGGCTGGCAGGTTTGGCATAACGTACAACACTTTTGCTTTAGATGTCATATTCATAACTTCCAGTTTCGACATAATATTCAAGTACTACTTGAACTGTATATTATAAAATATCACCTACCTTCAGTTTAATCAATACACCTAAGTACCCTCCTCTGAGTCAAGTATAATTGGGGCTTGAGTAGATATGCATGATATGCTACTTACTGACTGTATAGTGACGTATTTTTTAGGAACTGTGTTTTGAGGCACACATATCCTTTTATTTCTAGTTATTAGTTACTGCCCGACGAAAGCAGAATGGCATTGCAAGTTATTGTATATATTACTGCACTTAATTCCTTACATACATGCCTGTACAGATTCTGTGTTCCTAGATTTATTTCTCTAAGTAGTCAAAAATCATGTATTACACTTTTTTTCTTTTTTTTTGGGGGGGGGGGAGCTGTTCATTGATTCCCATTCCTAAAGGGACATGGAAAGAAAAAACCACTAAAGGTGGCTTGAAAGTATTTGAATTTTCTATTAACCTCTTATTATTTATTCTTCTAAAGCACTACCAGCATGAACACGTTTATGCTCACTTTTATAAGCTAGCTGCCAAATAAGAAACCACAGTGTGAAAGAGTATTTATTTCTTTTTTTACTTGTTTTATTGTATGTTCTTTATTTGGCTCACAATGTTCTACCTACCACCTTATGTAGTATTCCAGCTGGAGCCTATGAGGTATGTTTATAAATGAATAAGTAAATTGCTGAAGCTTGCAACAAACCATGAAGCATAACATTTAAATGTAGTCAGTTCATAATACATCCCTAGAGCAGCATAGCATCAAGCTTGAAAGTGATCTCTGATGTCCCATAAATTGCAGGTTTGATAATGTGGTATCACAAAGTGCTGGTTACGCATGTCAGTCAGCCTGGTGCAGTGGTCGCAGGTGAGAGTGTAACCGAAAGCTGGGTATGCTTTGCCCTTCCGCATTTGGACATGGGAGAGAGCTTGAACTCTGCTATTGCTTCTCATATAGTTGGGACCATCTCTTTCACCTTCTTATTATTCTGCAACTTGCTAATATGCACTTCTACAAGCTTAGTTATGATGTTGACTGCTGAACTTGGATGATGTGCGTTTCAATAGTTAGTGGGACCCTGAAAACCATGCTGTACTTTGTGTGCATTTCAAATGATCAATTTGAAATATGCGATTGTCTGACATTCTCAGGGAAACAAGGTTTTTGTTCTGAATAAGGCATAGGCTGCTTCCCGAAAGAGTACCAGAAACAATACTTTCTCACCTAACAAAAGTGTTTACAATACAGATTTATTTCCAGAAATACAAGATTTCCGGTGGACATTACAGGCTAAAAGCTGTTGGTAAACAGCTTGACTAGGCCTATGGTCCTTTACAAGGCATACATGGTGGTTACTTCAAAAATAGTAAGATTGTTAGACACTCAAAATAAATAAATTACATAAATGCATAGAAACAAGTCAGAAAAATTAATAAGAGAAAATATATTTGATACATCTGAAAAAGAAATATATGTGTGTAAGGGTTACAAATTGGTAATACAAATGGGCTCTGATAAACAATCAGTGATCACATGTTTACAAAATGCATTCTAAGTTCTTTGGATGAGGAAATATATGTACCTTCATATTTATTTAATATAGATGGTAAGTTATGTTGTAATGACTGTAGGCTATATTTATTTCGAAACCACGGCACATGCCACATGTCGCTATTTCTCGTATTGGCAGAAATTAATTTAGGTGTCAATGATGCAGCAGACACCAAGAAATTTTTGAAAGCAGTATTTGAAAAGTAAAAAGAATTTAGAAGCCGAAAAGTGTATAGGTCTTCTACTTTAATAATTTTATGTTTTAGAAAAGCTGGCCGCGTTGTGTCCAGAAAACCCATGTTGTCAATGTGCCGAATCACCTTCTTTTGCAAAGAAAGGATTTTCATAATGTTAGTCTTTCCTGTGGTCGCCCACACTAAGCTACAATAATTTAAATGTGAAAAAAATAAGGCATAATAAATGTTTAGTTTTGCTTTGGGTGGAAGAAGGCATCGACATCGAGACAAAACACCTGCGATTGCAGACAATTTCTTGCAGATATTTTCAGTATGTTTATCCCAGGTAAGGTGCGAAGAAAAAGTAACGCCTAATATTTTATGTTCATCAACAATTTGCAGTTCTTTACCAGCACACACTAGAGTTTGATTACTACTAAGAGCTTTATTTCTTGCGCGAAATAGCATTACTTTAGTTTTCGTAGGATTTATTTTTAGGCAAGTAGTGATTGACCATTCAGATAGCTTAGTTAATAGATCGTTACATTTTTCTATTATTATCTGTGAATTGGGACCAGAAATAAGAAGAGTAGCGTCATCGGCATATATGATAAATTTTACAGTTGTATCAATTTTAATAATGTCGTTAACGTAGACATTAAAAAGCATAGGACCTAATATACTTCCTTGTGGCACGCCGTTTAATAAAGGAAGGAAAGAAGACTTCTCGTGGTTTATGCAAACTCATTGTTTCCGATCACTAAGGTAGGACTCGAATAATGTTAATGGAGTACCTCTAACGCCATTCTGTGATAATTTCCATAGCAAAATTTTATGACTTATACTATCGAAAGCCTTGCTGAAGTCGATGAATAGTGCCAAAGTGAAGAAATTTTTTTCTATGTTTTTTAGTACATGTTCCTTAAGAGTGAGCAAAGCAGTTTCCGTTGACCTGTCTTTACAAAAGCCGAACTGAGCACAAGATAGAACATTTTGTCTGTCGAAAAAATTTGACACGCGGGAAAAAAATAATCTTTTCTAATCCTTTGGAAAACACTGGTATGATTGAGATGGGTCGGTAATTTGATACATCATTTCTGTTGCCTCCTTTAAAAAGTACAGTTACCCTACTCATTTTCATTTTCTCTGGGAACACCCCAGACTGTAAAGCTAGATTAAATATATGCGTTAAAGCTGGAGTGATGTATTCTAAAACATACTTTACAGGTTTTATTTGTATATCATCAATGTCAAGAGCTTTACTATTTTTAAGGTTCATAAAAATGCAAAATACCTCGGATTCACTTGTGGGATTTAGAAATAGACTGTTCGAAGTGGAAAGAAATGATGACGTATAGGGCGGAGTTTGCTCCGTTTGCTGTGGCACGGTTATACTTGCAAAGTACTTATTGAAATGATTTGCGAGCGCTAAACCTGATATTTCATTGTTATTGCAGATTATCTTGTCTGGTGAGGTAGAATGCTTTTTGCTACCAAGAACATTATTGATAATGCTCCACAAGGTATTGGCACGCCGTGCACGCCGTGCTCAGGCCATGCTGACCTACAATAATTAGATCATAATGTGCGATATCGACCGTTACATGTTATTAAAAGTGGCAGACAAAAGTCATAATGCGCTTGAACTTCACTGTTAAAATGTGTGTGGCTACCTAACATTTACCCTTAGCCCCTTTGGCGCAGACACCATTAGTGCAAAAGGGGCGTATGTCATTACCAAGCTTTTGGGATAAGTACAGACTGAATAAGCACTTGTCAAGATTTTGAGAAGTACTATAACGTGAGACCCGCCCAAAGTGTGATTTTATTTTAATTTTTTCATTTAGACCATGAAGTCACTTTCTCTTAAGCCTATGCAGATACTTCATGCTAGGCGAGCCCCATTCATTTCTCCCTTTACAGTGAATCCTGTTTTTCAGTTTCATGTTGCATGACATACAAAGGCACTTTAAGCAAGGCCAAAAATAAGTGGTTTGAATGTGTATAAAATGACTCCGGACACATTTTTTTGTTTGGAGGCAGTTTAGACGCATCATGTATTCTTTCTTTTTGTGTTAGTTTTGTGATAAGAGGTTATTTCTTGCAAAAAAAATGAAGGTTAAAGTGGGATTTCCTGCCAAATTTTGCGCCGAAACATCGTACGTTGGAGGACATCATGCATTCCAGAGTATTTTCGTATATTTTGGCTGTTGCGGTTCAGTACACTTGCTCCAAAATTGCTAAGTTCAGTTCTTGCCCCTTTTAGAATGCAATATAATCAGTTTTTGCCAAAAACAAATTAACTAGGCCTTAGCAGACAGCCAGCAGGTGTGGGAACTTTATTGTGGTTTCACCACCTGTATATCGTTCATGGGTATTTTCTGGCTTATCAAGCCTCTACTTTTGAATAACTGCAGTTTTTCTGGGTTTGCGGAAGAGTAATTCAATAATGCAGCTCAAATAATTATTTTTCCCTTAAGTGTCCCTTTAAAGTTTTGTCTGATTGATGTGGCATGAGACAACACTGCCTGAAAGTTATCTTGCATGTCAGCAGTTGTGTTGCCATGTAATCACCAGTATTGTCCTTGAGGTGCTCAGAGATGTCACTGCACTTACTCCTCATTACCCAAGTTCCTAAGAAGCCATAAAGAGAATCTGCAATAAGCTATATCATACTGTATTCACTGGGGCTCTGTTAAATGCTTGCAGTAGAAAAGCACTGTCTTCTCCAAAACATGCGTAGTGTGTTGGGAATTTGTCAGCGATTCTTTTTACCTCAACAGTCATGGAAATATTGATTTACCGTGTTGACTGGCAGATTTATATCAAGCCTGATCTCTGTAGCTGACTGTAGGCTTTTTTATTGCACAAAAATTAAGCTGGTTTTCAATAATACCACCTTTTCACAGTACTGAAGCACCAGTTTGCAAAAATAATAGAATAAGTTTAACTCTATTTTTTGTAAAAGCAAGCTGTTGTCTTACACAGTAACTTCAGTGAGTTTTTTAAGCGCGGCAGGCTTAGGATGTTGGTTGAAAATTAAGTTGCTTAAAGACGTGTTGCATCAGAGCGCATGTTTTCTTTTATCTATTGTAGCATTATCTGGTCTCTTATGCTCCTTTCCATGCTATTCACAGTGCACACTTTCTAAGGAGATAAGGGACAGGCAGATGGTGGCATTCACAGCTCACACATTCCAAGGCACTAGACACACTGAGTGGGAAAGAGGACAGTTCTTTTTCACTGTCTGCCTGTCGCTTATTCTTTTGGCATGTGTGTGCCATGAACACCATCAAAATGAACTGTTACCAACTTGCCCAAGCTTCAGCTCTTGCGCCTGGTGTTTTTGTCTACAAAATACCCATATAGCAGTAGTAGTGTTGCTGATATTTGCGTGTATGAAAAGGGGACGCTTACTTGATTGCAGAACAATTTGATTGTTTCTACACATGGTACTGAACTTACCAATGTTATTTTAAAGGTGGGATTGCGTAGGAAGCTATTGTGGTATTGTTTAAAGTGCCCTTGTGCAGATGCTTAAAGCTTGTCTTCTGTTGACAAAAATTGGGCTCAAGCCGTAGGAGGATAGTTGTCAAAGTGTAATGAAAGCCTCCTGGTAGACAGGCCGAGTTATGCTGCTGGGGACACTTATTGGTTAGCCCTATTGGGTAACGCTGCTAGGCTTATGGGTGATTTAACATTGCAGTGCCTGCAGAATGCGTGTCGTGCTATGGTATCATAATTGGCCCACCAAGTGACCACCTTTGCTTACACTATGTGGCCGTCTGGCCTACTTTACTTAACCTGACTGCCACCTATACACAAGGAGGAGGAGGGAGGCAAAAAAAGGGATCTTCTATTAATTTTCTTGCATAGATGGCTCATGCATCATGTTTTTCTATAGTGCAGGATTTGTTACTCAAAGTGAAGCTTGCTATATGGAGAATATCTACATTTTTTCATATGTATACCGAACAAGGATTGATTTGTTCACGGTGCCACTTTTCATATTATACTCACGTGACACTAAGCCCACTTGTATTAATGCAGGTATGGCTGGGCCTGCAGAGAAAGTGTAAGCAGACTGTGCTGTGTTGCTGATCAGTGCTGATCTCCACACCTGAGTTGGTCCCACAACATCCAGGCACCAGCGTGCTTTGCTTCATCATTGACAACGTAATATGATATGGAGAGCTTGCACCTGGATATCAGTTTTGAGCTTGAGTTTTGAGAAATATGTTAAGATAGAAGACACAAGGGCTGGCCTTAGTGATAGATACACGTGTGTGTCTTTCTAAAGTGCTCTTTTTGAAATATTCTTCGTGGACCTATTTTCAGCAAATGTTTACACTCCTTGATTGCAAACTGCCATGGAGCTGGTTTATGCCTTAAACTACCACTCTTTCACGAAGAAAAAGCCTTATTTAGCACAAAATTCATAGGAAAGGCAAGGAGGTGAAAGGACAGAACACTACTAACACTATACAATTTTACTGCTTGCACAGCAATATAAAGCGAGAGTTGAAAGGGCGAGATTTGGGTTTGCGTTCGTTGGTTCTATGGGTTTTGGAGCCCCACACAGCTTCTTTGCTAGGCAGACAAGCTTGTGGAATGTGCTTCTGCAATTTGTACAGCACACTGACAGTGCAGGTGCGGGCAATATCTTCGGAAGGAAGTGCACTGACGGCACCATTCACGGCACAGATGACTCTCATAGAGTCAGGCAAGGCACCAGTGTTGATGTTTGTACCCTTGCCCAAAACAGCATGTTTAGGTTCAGTGTAGTTGTAAGAAGAGAAGTTAAACATTACTTTCATGGTTTGAGTGGCCGCATTTTTCTTAGAGCACTAAATTTCTTTTCTTGCAACTGCCTGCCCTGGTGTTTCCTTAGCGTCGGCATGAAGTTGGCATGGAGTTACGCATCCGGGAACTCGTGAACAATGACCCTGTAGTTGACACTTTGCGAAGTATACATCGGCTTCCAAGCCCTTCATTTTCTGTTGGCATACTTTTACTTGTACTGTTAGCAATTTCTTCTCGGCTTGCTGAATTATCTTGAGGCCCCACACTCACACTACTGATGTCTTCAATTGAAGACTTTTCAGGATAAGACTCCTGGCTTTGCAAGTGTGGTTTAAAAGAAGGTGGCACTTACAGGTGGCTATACAAGACGTGAGTGAAATGAACCGGCAAGTCTTGGTTACATCTTGTGTGTAGTCCTGTTGGAGTTAAACGTTTTACGAAAAATTGTATCGTCACTAACACGATGATAAGCACTTGGTCATTCACCACAACTTCATAGTCGTTACCTGGCTAAATGAATTTTCGTCGAACCCTTGACAATACCTTCTACAGAACTTATGTACAAAACATTGTTACCAAGACATACTGGTTCGTCTCACTCGCGTCCAGAACAGAAATCTGTAAGTGCCACCTTTCCTGCAAAGAACCTTAACCTGAAAAGTCTACACTTGAAAGCATCGGTAGTGTCAGCGTGGGGCCTCCAGATAATTCGGCCAGCTGGGAAGAAATTACTGGCAGCAAGAGTTCAAGAGTGCTGACAGAAAATCAAGAGCTTGGAAACTCGAGCATTCTTCACAGGGTGTGAACTAGAGCAGACCATTATTCGGGTCCTCTGGGGCATACAGCTGAATGTCAACTTCACAGCGAGACTAACGGACCACCTGTGCGGGCAGTCACAAGAAATCTTGATGTATTATAACCAAACGAGCCTGTTCAAACCAAGAAATTATCTTGAGCTTGTCTTCCTACAAGCCCACTAAACCTGAAACTGCCATTCTGCACAAAAGACAACTTCAACACTGGCACTTCACCCAACACTGACGAAAGTAAGCAGCATCGTGTAACGTGCCAGCAGTAAGCTCTTTCTGAAGCAGGAGAAGGGCCCACGAGCTTACATTCCATGGTGTAATTCAGGAACCTGTCTCGGCTCCAGAAAGGGATCTTTTTTGGCTTGGCTTGGGTCAATGACCATAAAATTATCATTACCAAACAGAGCGCATTAACAGTTGCAGACTCAGGGTAATGTTTTACTTGCTTGATTTTGTGGACAAAAACTGATGAAAGGGTGCCCAATGTGACTAGTTATCCTGTCCAGGAGTCCGTGATTTCAAGAAGTTTGACAATCATTTCATTGGCTAACAATCGCAAAGCATACTTGTGCTGTCATTTGAAACAAAACCATGCACTTTAAGGAATGGTGACAATTTCTTTAGGTGTGGGGAGCACCTGCACTGCATATATAATTTTGGTTAAAAAGAAAGTAAGGCGGAATGGGCTATATAAAATTAATGGCAATAATTTTGGCATAAGTAGATTTTTGCTCAAACAATCTGAAAGTTTCTTGTTTTAGAAAGTATTAAATTTTGTTAAACGTAGCTGCTGTCAGATGATTCTATATAAGCATTTGACCTTATGCAATACTATTTGCTTTAAATAAAATTTTTGGGTTTTATTTGTCAAAACCACAATATGATTGCTGAACGACATATTGTAGGGCAAATGCACAAATACACAGATGATACACGAAAACATGTCACAGGTGCTGCTAATAACTTTATTCGAAACACAACAGGATACTGTATATATACTCTTCTGAACGCACAGGCGCACTAGCCACTTCGGGAAGACAACAGAGGGCGATTATCCGTGCTAACAATCATTTTGAAGATCTCAAGAAAGCAAGTTCCGCGTCGTACAAAACAACACAGGTCTGACTTACACAAGCACTGCTTTTTTATGTAAAACGCTTTGAGTAGCTCACATGCAATTTTATCTTTACTTCTGCCTGGGATCTTCACATCATAAAATCTCGCACGACAAGTGCAGGCTTTTTTTGCTGACAGATGCGCATTCAAGTCTGTCGTCATGCTCCCTCATTCAATCATTGATGCAGCGGCCAGTTTGTCCTACATAGGACTTTCCACAAGGCAGTTGGATTTCATAAACCACACCGGGACCACATTGCCCGTAAGGTGTTACATGCTGTACTTGGCAGCTTACCTTAGATCTGCCCATTATGCGGCGACACGTTCGGGCCAGCCTATTGGGAACAGAGAACAATACAGGCACTCCATGCCTGTTCGCCACTTTCTTTAAATTGTGGCTCAACCTATGCACATACGGTACAACTTGCGGTCTTTGGCCACTTGGCTCACCATCTCTGGCCTCATTCACCAGTGTGCCCGCTTTTGTACTGTTCTCTGTTCCCAATATGCTGGCCCAACTGTGTCCCCGCATAATGGGCAGATCTAAGGTAGGCTGCCATGTACAACACGTCACACGTTACTGGCGATGTGCTACCAGAGGGGTTTATGAAATCCCACTGTCTTGTGGAAAGTCCTATGTAGGACGAACTGGCCGCTGCATCAATGATCGAATGATGGAGCATGCTAACAACACGACGAAAGACTTGAATGCGCATCTTTCAGCACACTGTAAAGCCTGTCCTTGTCGTGCGAGATTTCATGATGGGAAGATCCTGGGCAGAACTAAAGATAAAACCGCACCTGAGCTGTTGGAAGCATTTTACATAAAAGAAAAAAAGTAGTGCTTGTGAAAGTTGACCTATGTTGTTTTCATGATGTGGAACTTGCTTTCTTTAGATCTTCAAAATGATCGTGTTAGCCCTGATAATCGCCCTCTGTGCTCTGCCCGACGTGGCTGGTGCGCCTGCGCGTTGTTAGGAGTACATATACTGTATCTCGCTGTGTTTCAAATAAAGTTGCTAGTAGCGCCTGTGACGTGTGTCTGTGTATCTTCTGTGTATTTGTGCCTTTGTGCTATAATATGTAGTTCAGCAAACAGCAACTTGCCTAACACCAAGTCCTTCGGCACAATATGATTATGGGGGACACTGTAGTGCGGAACTCTGGATTAACTTTGAGCACCGGGGGTATGTGCCCAATCCACCTTATGGGGGTGTTGTTGCACTTTGCTGCCATCAAAATGGTGCCGTTTTGCATGGGATTTTATCCTGCGCCATTCGGCTTAGCAGTGCAATGCCAAAGCCACTACGCCACCACGATTTTTAGT
The DNA here is from genome assembly GCF_013339745.2 of Dermacentor silvarum. Lineage (NCBI taxonomy): Eukaryota > Metazoa > Arthropoda > Arachnida > Ixodida > Ixodidae > Dermacentor > Dermacentor silvarum. Next base: position 153,731,422 of record NC_051160.1, read on the forward strand.
TTTTCTGGCAGAATAGCAGTTTCCAAGTAATTTAATTTGCTCGACCTGTTGATGCTGTTCTCTAAAAGTAGATTTTATGCATGTTACTTATGTTGCTTCAGTACTAGTAATTATTATTACTCAAATAATGTCTTTTTTACTGTAACAACACTTAATTGTTTCAGTGATCTGCTAATGTGACAGGTTATTCTACCACACTATAATGCACGTTTCCTTGGGAGTCATAAGCATTGCAGGAAACCACTTATTTTTAATAAATTTTGTTCAGTATCGCATGTTCTGAATGCTAAAGCATTCTTACCTGTGTGAGTGTCAGCTAAACTGCTTTTGCCTAGGTGTTATCTAATTGCACGTGTGAAAAGAAACTGTTGGCTTTTGTTTACTTTTTCAGGTGCGCGGCAAGCTCTCACTCAAGCAGCACATTCCAGTGGTCTTCTGTCAACAGACTGGGTGTATTGAAGTACCATTACAAGGTTTAATAAACAACGCTTGCGAGATGTATGACGTGCTCTTGCTTAATATCGGAGGACTTCACTATTAATGTAAGCTTGAATAGGTGTGCTGAAGAACCTGTGTAACGTGTTCTTGTTTATTAACAAGTACAAACCGTTACCTCACCTGACATTTTTTTCACCTCAACATAACTCTTTACTGTAGATTTCTGAACAAACCATTACAGCGACACAACACTGCAGTAAGGTCAGCACAAGTGTTCATGCATGAACACTTGTATTTACAAGAATTGTATTTGCATTATTATACCAAATATGAATATGAGGTGCCTATCTTTTTCAGGGTGCATACTCTCACAGGTCGTACAAGCTCGTCTTCTTGTACGCACTCAGCTCGTAGAAACGAACTCGTTCATAATGTACGAGAATCTCGTTCAATGACAAGAACGCGATCTCGTACACATGTGTGCGAGAAATGTACGCGATTATTGCTGCGTAGACTCTACGAGGTTCTCGTAGACTCAACGAGTTCTCGCAGACTGAACGAGTTTCTCGCACAGTCTACGGAGCAATGATTGCGTACACTATTTCTCGTACATTCTCGTTCACATTTTTTTCAATGTGGTATTGGTCCGTAGGCAAGCGGCTCGAGCCATAAATAGCTAGGCACTACTCTTTGTGTAATCGTACCGATTTTCCCTTCTAATTTCTTTCTTACATCGTTCCAAAGTGTAACGTCGCCTACAAGAGATGCGCCAAAGAGGTGAACTCTTTAGCCTGACAAAACAATAAACCGTAGTATAATATTGTATAAAGTTAATGGGTTTAGAGTTCTCTCCAGGCAACGCAGGCCTGCTGATTTAACTTCGTTGTGCATGATATACGGCGGCTTCGCAATAAAGGTGACAGGCCTAAGTTGGTAAAGATAAAGAATGCTAGAGATGAATGGAAGCGAATTTTTCGGAGAGTAGCCATGTATGTTCAAAGAAAATTTTGCCGGCCACGGCCTTAGGGATTCAAACTCAAGTCATTGCATCAATTCCGTCTACCACACTGTGATAGTGAATCGGAATCTATCCTAAGATTGGCGCTTTGGAAAGCCTCCGTGAGTGGGGCCATTCGTGCGTGTATTTTGATGGTTACAAGCGCTATTAGTGATGGAGACGAAGGGGGGGATGATATAATTTATTAGAAAGGCAGAGAGGTCGGCCTGAGCGAGCATGGTTAGTTGTCTGTATTGCGTCGTAACTATTTATGAGAATATGGCGTTGTAGTGTTATATAATTCTTTGTACTAATTGTGCTGAAAGCAGCTTCAACTCACATGGTTGCTACTATATAGAAGTGATCATGCGTTTTCCGAATCACGTATACGCAAAATGAAGGATCCCCCAGTAGTCACGCCGTTGGCGGATAACAGTGCTGAAAGATTTGTTGCCTAAAAATAGTAAACAAATAGTAAACGAAAAATAAACATGACGCGCAAATATTGTTTACCCCTATAATTTCAAATATTAAAAAAATATACTTTCTGCAGCAATGCAACACATGCTTGTACTTGAGTAGAATACGTTGCTGGGCGAGGACGTTCAAGTCAAGGGGTTCACATTACAGGGACGTGGAAACAAACATTTATTCGAAGGAAGAAGGAAAGAAGCGTTCGCTCTGTTCTTACCTCCTCCCTCTTACCAAGTCTTTGTTTCCACGTCGCGCTAATATCTAGCCCCTAAAGATGCCTGTTTTGACATGTGTATACCTGAAAGCTACTCGGAAGAATTTTTTGGGTGTGTGCTAAGATACGCGCGCCTGTTGAAACGGAATATTACGAATATTATTTACCTTCCTGCAAAAATATTGCAGATGTCCCATTGGGGATGTGAAATGTTAAGGCAGATTACGCCTAGTTTATTAAGAGCGGAGCGCTTTAGGTGCCCGCGATTTCGTCCTTCGTCAGTGGGTGTCAAGCAAAACACAAGGTCTACGGAACACATAAAATTCCCATGCAATTGCCCTAAAAATGGGTAAAATTTAACGAAATACGTACAAAATAATATAAAATAAGGAAAACATCATTACCCCCAAAATAATAAAAAGTTGTTGCAGTTTCACCTGAAAGGCGAAGCATCAATTGCGATAGCAAATTTGTAGAGAGCTATACGTAGTAATGATATTAGCTTTATCAGCTGTATAAACTTGGACATGCAGCAGCACCGGCAACACGGAGAACTGTTGTCGACGCCGTCGGCGTTTTGCCCGCGTTCGCTCAAAATGCGTGCGGCGTTGGTGACTGTTGCCGGAGCCTCTGATATAAATAGGCACTTGTGTCATACGGAACCTCACGGCGACGGCGACGGCGACGGCAGAAATCTGCTTTTGAGTGTCCATATAATTGCTATCGCAATAAAACTCAATCGGAAACGCCAAGCTGATACCGAAGCTAGTCAAGAGAGGGCGCTCTGAAAGAGAGCTGTTCCCGAGCTCCAGGACGCTCTTTCCCGCCATGAACGCCGAGCAGCAAGCACGCTTTGAGCGACAGCGGGCGCTCGCCCGTGAAAGACAGCACCGACGCAGGGCTGATCAAGCGGGGGGCGCCCGAGTAACTTAAGTTGCTCGCCAGCGCAGGCTAGCTAATCCCAACGTTGTGAAAGCAATAGCTAAAAACGAGATAAACACATGATAAAACAAGATAAACACACGGGAAACGCCGGTGAATTGCTGCTCCGCACTTCCCCAGCCTCACGTTTAATGGAACACCATTACCGCCGAGTAGATTTTATATTTTTTTATAATTATTTCTTACCACAACGATTGTGGCTATAGCCACTGTGGTACAAACTATATGAGAAATGTAAATACATGGCAATTATAAAACGTTTACGTCAAATATTTCGAAGAAAACCTACTAACCAACGAGATAAGTATACTTACATCTTCAACTATAAAAAGTCAAGCAGACAAACATACAGGAGAAGCATGTCGTAGTTGATGGAGACACTGAAATTTCTCCAATTCATTAGGACGGGAACAAACAGCGCTAGGACGGGACGAAGTGAGTACGGCAGACGAGGCGCTGAACTAACAATCATTGGTTTATTGCAGGAAATGCAATATATACAATACACAGGTTCAGCGCAGAAGACCACAAAAAACTTGGTTTCTGCGCCGGGAAGAGAATAAAATCATCATATCACACGCGTCGTCATAGCAGGCTATCAGGTTTTTAATAAGTAGTTAATCTCGCAGCTATGCAGAGAAACAGAGGGTATGCTGACGCAGGACTATCTGTGCGATTGAATGTAAAACGCTTCCCAAATCTCATGTGCTCTTTGTTCTGTATACCTGCCTAGTATACTGCAGTTTTCAAAAGGTTTGCAGCCTCATTCTTTACTGGGCTGGGCAAGATGGCTGGGTACAGGCCCTTTCATTGCGTACGCATGTTCTCTCAGTCGGTCATTCAAACATCGGTCTGTTTGGCCAATATCGCAGCGTTTGCACTTAAGCGGGGTTTTATACACAACTGTGTATGCGCAGTCAACGTAAAACTTCCTGTGTTTGTCACAGATTGCTTTTCTGGGGCCTTCTTTGTTTACCTTGCGGCATAGCGCCGACAGATTGTCCCTTCCGCTGAACAAAACGCGTGTGGCTATTTTTCCTGCGATCCTTCTTAAACTATGCGAGACCCCATGTACATAAGGTATGATGGTTGGGCTCGCATGGGGTCCCTTGTCCTGTTCATCGCTCCTTACGCTCCCTCTGGTCAATATCACTAAAAACCTTTCTGAAACACCCGTCAGCCATAGGGTACCCAGCCTGGATGAGGTGGTGCACTTGGTGCATGAAGGTGCTAGCCATCCCGTGGTGGCACGAACGGGTCAGGGCTGCCCTGAGACATGCGACGGCAATGCTTCTTTTAACTATGTTCGAGGGCGCAGACGTTAAAGGTAGAAAACTTTTCCTCGAGCGGGGGTTGTATGCCCAGCATACGTGATCCCTTTCAAACGATAGCTTTAGATCCCGAAACCTTATCTTATTATCGGAGAGATGCTCCATCGTTAGTTCAAAAGGTTTCATTACCGATTGAAAGATGTCAAAATATATTTTGCACGCGAGAGGTTGCCTGTTCCATCAGTTCTTAGTAGCACAAGGAAATAATCTACAAAGCGAAATACTTTAGTTACGCTGGGGGGTAGGAGGCAGCCCATGAGGCTTCTGTCAAAACGTGCTAGCACAAGGTTGCTAAGAACAGGAGCGATAAAGGATCCAATGCACCCGCCGTCCCGCTGGAGGAAAATGGCACTATTGTAGCTTACAAACAGAGATTCGAGGTAAAAACTAAGGAGCTCCTAAAACTTGTCAGCATATATACCAAATGCATCTGAAACTTAGTGGTCCGAAACTTATCAATGCACTGGCTAACTTCATCACACACGAGGTTGCAGGGCAAAGATTAGAATAAGTCTTTCACTTGAGCTGAGAAGGCAACAACTTGCTCTGAGCACTCATTCTAAAGGTATTGAGAAACACTGGTCGGGCTCACGATTACACACAGATCATCAACGGGGAGGATATCTAGGGACGACTGCAAGTAGGAAGCCACGCACCACTGCCATGTACCACGCTCCGAGACTATGGCTCGGACAGGATTGCCTTCTTTGGGGATTTTCACAGAAAAGTACACAGAAAGGCATCAATTTCCTGCTGCCTTGACAGACTTGGCCAGGGCAGAGAGACCCGCCTCTTGGCCGCTAGGGTTCAAGTTTTTGTCTGGTTGATACCGACCAGCCCTTTGAAGTTCTTTGAGATGGCCTCTTCAACTTTGCAGTCGTATTCCTGTCTTAGAAAAAGCCGCGACATGACCATGTCGCGGCTCGGAGTCGACCTTATCCGAGAAGAATTGGCCCGACGCGAGCTAGAGAGCACCGGCTCTAAGGAAGAGCTCAATCAGCGCCTTGAAGTCGACATTCACCAACGTGGTGAGGCAACGACGCGGTCAAGCGTGGAGAGGGCGGATACCGCTGACAACTCGGGTTTGACCCTTGACCCCGCGACGCTCCAAAGTCTGGCTGCCACGCCCCTCGACTACATTTACCACACTGCCAGACCTGTCGTCATCGATTGCTTACTTTGACCAGTCTCCAGCACAAAATTTTAATGCCTGGCTCAATGACGTCCGCCGGGTTCAGCAGCTTGCCGAATGGGATGACGGCAAGCAACCCACTAGTGTCTGTCTTCTTCGCTACAATCACCCCGGGGAGCGATAAGGGAGCCGCCCGGCGACCAAAGCGAACAAAGGGGACCTCCTATAAATGAGGAGAGTGTTTGATTGGGTTGTTCAGCCAACGCTGCGGGTCACCGCCCGATGCTTGCGTCGGTGGTTACCTAAATATGACGTCGGGAGACTGGAATAAAAGCAGTTTGAAATAGTTTTGCGTTATAGCGCCCCGTTCGGATCACATCTATCGGATCAGGTGACACCACAGCTTCGCTGGTCAACCACTTTCAAATCGTAGATTACAGTCAAATTAGTGCGATAGCAATTATATGGACACTCCAAGCGTATATTTGCCGTCGCCGTCGCCTTCAGGTTCCGTGTAAAGTCCAACTGAGATAAAATCATCGCCGCGCGCCGTACGCAGTGTGTACGAGTGAAAGCGTGCAAGGGTGAGCCGGCCACCGCAGCTTAATCTCACACACGTGTGAGAGGAAGGCGGTCGGAAGCACGCTGCCTTCATTCGCGCGCGAGCCACGCGGAGGAAGCGACGGATACGGGGGTGGGATGCGTTCTACTCGCGCCGCCCGCGGCTGCTGCTCACGGGGCTGCCGCACGGCCGCCGTATCTGGAAAGCGATCTGCGATGTGGACGACGTGCATACACCGAGTGCTGGTAGCTTCGTATGCGCTGTACTTTCGTCGTTTAGTTCGTGTTGAAGCGAGAGACAGCGCGAAGGTCCATTTGCTCGCTGCCGTTGGCGTGCTTTCTAACTCCAGCGTTTTTTTGACGAGTTTCCGCGGTCATCGAGCGAGATGTGCTCGCGTTTACCTGTGCGCGCGTGACACCGTGCTTTATAAATTTATACGGCGGGTAAAGCTACTATCCTTACTTTGTATAGCTGTCTACAAATTTGCTATCGCAATCGATGCCTTGCCTTTCGGGCGGAACTGCGACTTTTTTAAATGCGAAGCATTTCTTGGCAAACATTTGCCACTTGGCAGTGTCAATCTATCTATCTATCTATCTATCTATCTATCTATCTATCTATCTATCTAGCCGCCTACGTCTTGTCGCTGTCACAGTCATTTCCTTAACTTGTTATTTACGAAAATTGGCCTAATAGGACGAGAGTGCATGACGAACATAAATGATAGGTCATTAAATGAATATCATGACATGTGTGTCATGTAGGCCATGAAACAGCCACCTACGTCTTGATGCTCTCATGGTCGTTTTGGTTTTGGAGAAGAAGAAGAGCCGAGCGGAGTAGACGACCATCACATGGGCTCTGTCGACTTTCATTGTTCTTGCGAGAAATTCACATCGGAGGACCGAAGTGTTTGTCGGAAGACCTTCGTGAAGTCATCCGGAACCCCCATTGAAAGTTTGGAGACCGTGAGTGCATAATATTTTGCGCTTTTAGACTTTGAAGTTCTCCGGGGCGGCGCTGCCGTTTTAAGCCTGACGCCACCGTACGTGGCAGCGCGGAGGTAGGCGAGGCGTTACGCCGCCTTTGCCGCCGCTCGCTCGCTTGCTACGGTTTCTCGACGCTCACAATGGCGCACATCGCTGGATCCCAGCCGGCCGCTTCTACTTCTACCGGGGGTAATGGAGTTGGTGCTGTAATTACAGCCCCACCCGCCCCCGGTGCTATTGTCCAAGCTACCGCCGGGCCTTTGTCGCAAGAAACCACAGTCATGGACTTCCAAGACATTTCGGAAGATCGCCATAGCGACTCTGCCATTATGGACGAGGACCTTTCGCAAGGGACGCCATGGAATGTCCTTATTCCAATTGGTCTTTACACCTCAAGCGAAGAACGAAGAAGAAGCTAGCCAGAGGCGAGCAAGTACGCCTGGCAGGCAGGGTGATCTCTCCGGTATCACCCTCTTCAACCACCGCGTTATTATCAACATCCTACGCAGCTGGAAGCGTTGGGGCATCAAAGAAGCCTGTTTTTAAGAAGAGGCGACGACTACCCCTCCCCCCCCCCCTGCCACGTAGCGACTTCAAAATCTACATCCTGCATGAGAAAGGCCTTCAGGTGAAGAGTTTGACCAACCACCAAATCTCGAAAGCCGTCTTATCGGCCGCCTGTGGAGGAAAAGTTGACGATTCGCATTTCCTCGTGCGCTTGAGACCCGGTTCCAACATAATCATTGTTTGTACCACAGATCAGGAGGTCGCGGATATTGCGCTCAAGATCACGCGGATTGTGTTGGGCGGCAACCTTTGTGAAGTCAAATCTTACGTTGCGGCACCGGACGGAGTGGTCCGGGGCGTCATTCATGGAATGAACCCGGATACCCCGCCCGAAGAGCTCATGACCCACCTAAGGGTGAGGACCCAAGGTGTGGAAATCGTGCAAGCCTGCATGCTGGGAAAGACCAAGACGGCCGTGATCACGTTCAGCTCTCACGTAGTTCCACGATACATCTACTACTATGGAGGGGAGACCGAGTGCCACCCCTACAAGCGCACAAAACAAATCTACGTGTTCCAGCGCATGGGACACCGATCGGACATTTGTCCTACCCCGAACATCAATATATGTCTCGCTTGCGGGACGGAAGACCCCACAGACGACCACGAGTGCTCGCTCAAGTGCGCCGTCTGCGGCGAAGACCATGCCACGGGGTCTCGCGAGTGCAAGCAAAGGCTCAAATACAACAGCACTACATCCAAAAAGCATGCTCCGCCCGGAAGGTGGATGGAAGACGACGACAATGATGGAGGAAGGCCAAGGCGAAGCCGCATGCGGTGGGTCAGCTCGCAGTCCTCGGCGAGCCGCTCAAGGTCCCGTGCCCAGTCCAGGTCAAGGTCCCCGTCCAGGTCCCTATCCCAGTCCAGGTCCCGATTCCGCTCGGAGTGGCCAAAGCCAGGAGAGAAGCAAGGGCAGCGGCCGCCTTCTACCTCGTCATGCACGTCTAAGCAGAACAACCAATTGGGCAAGAAGAAACAAGCCAACAACAAGGTGAGCCGGAATCAGTCTACTACCTCCTCCGCTCAAAATACCAGTGACAATAGTAAATGCTCCCCAGAATGTACGGGCATCAGTGAAGAAAACAAAAAACTCAAAGCTCAGGTTAACGACCTAAATTAACGCTTGCAACGCTTAGAAGCGATGCTAAGCAAAGCAAATAACAGCACACAGGCAGAGTCGCAAAGCGGAACGATAGGCTACCAGCCCGCCATCTCCATTCCTCCCCCCTCAAGAACCACCACGCCCTCCTCGCTCCCCGGTGCTGTCTCGGCAGCAGCAGGCCAGTCAAGTGTAGTCAACCTCGAAAGCATTTATGCTACTATGCGACAGATGCTTTACCAGATGGGCGAAATAAACAATAAAGTCAAGGAACGAAGCAGTGAAGACCTTGAAAGAAGAATAGGCAAGGTTGAGCTTCAAGGCGTACAAGCGCATAAACAATACGGGTGACGTCAGCGACGCCGACAACTGCGACGGCGGCGGCATGAACGTCAGCGATGGCTAACACAAAACGCAGTGCCCACGAACACCTCGAGATCTGGCAGTGGAATTGTCGCTATTTCAAAAAGAAGGCAAGTTCGCTCCAGCTCTTCATCCAAAATCACCCATACCCCCCCCTCCCCCGATGTCATCTGCCTTCAAGAGGTCGGGAACAAGCCCATCAAGCTACGGGGTTACTACGTAATTAAACACGCGGGATCACCAAAGATCGCGGTTTTAGTTCACAAAACGGTGACGGCCGTGGGACAACATTATCAACATCATGACATTAATCACGTGCTGGTGGAAGTCCTCCCGCAGAAGAGGGTTAGGCGTAGCACTTTCATCCTGAATTTGTACAGTCCGCCGAGGGCTCAAAAGGACGACTTTCGCAATATCATTCACGACAACGCATGAGCCGCTGGCAGCAACCAGGTGGTAGTGGTGGGAGATATGAACGCTATACACACGGCTTCGGGCTACCAACAAGACACGCAGAAGGGCAGGTCGCTCATCGGTGCGGTTGACGAAACGGGCCTCGAATTATTAACCAACCTCCTCCAACCAACCCGAGTAGGCAACAGTGTTATTCGAGACACGTTTCCGGACCCGTCATTTGTGAAAAACGTAAGAAATTTATCATGGACGCACCTGGGCGAAACACTGCGCAGCGATCACTACATCCTCAATATCTCGGTGTCCACCCCGAAACTCAAGAGAACAACTCTAGAAATAAGGCTCACGGACTGGGAGGCGTACAGGCAGTACCCCCCGCCCGAAAGCGGTATAACGGACACAGCAGAATAGATGCAGCACCTCCGAGACGCCCACATCCAAACCACCAAGACCATCCAGCGCACGGTCGAGACGCCCGAAGTCGACCGCTGGCTCTTACACCTGCGTGAAGCCGAGGGCCTCCTCAAACGGTGGAAGCGACACCGGTTAAACCGGAAACTCCATCTACGTATCGCGCATATAACAGAAGAAGCCAGAGATTACGCGTCTGAGCTGACGCAGCAAAATTAGGTAAGTTTTGCACCTCGACCAAGGGTACCCTGAGTACGGCGAAGACGTGGGCCATCCTGCGTTGCCTGATCGAGTCCGACAAGCCCAAATCGACAACCAGTCGGACGCTTCAAGAATACGCTCACAAAGTCCCCGGGAATGACCCGGATCTGATTTACACCCTAAAGACGAGATATCTGGGTAGCGACCCCACACGACCCTGCCTCCTAAAATACGAAGGGGTATCAAGACCAGAACTGGACGCTCCGATCACGGAGGAAGAGGTGTATGCCGTGGTACGAGCCTCACAGCGCAACACTGCTCCCGGGGCTGACAAAATCATCAATGCCATGATCAGAAACCTGAACCCGAAGCACATCCTGGACTTGACCGAATACCTAAAGGAGGAACTCTGGAGCAAGGGCCACGTACCGAACAAGTGGAAACACGCAGAAGTCGTGACCATTCCCAAACCAGGCAAGAAGCCCGCGATCGACGCCCTGCGTCCCATCTCGCTGACTTCGTCTCTCGGCAAGCTGTACGAGAAGGTCATTGGAGCCCGCCTCCCGCACTACATAGAGGACGGTGACCTCTTCCCGCACACCATGCTTGGCTTCAGGCCGGGACTTTCTGCGCAAGATGCTTTCCTAATCCTGAGGGAAGAAGTTCTTGAGGGCATCCCGAAGGGAGAAGAACACCTCCTGCTCGCACTCGACCTGAAAGGGGCCTTCGAGAACATCTCTCACGAGGCCATTCTCAAGGGACTGAACGACATAAGCTGCGGAGAGCGCATCTTTAATTATGTCAAATCGTTCCTGACGGGCCGGACGGCAACCATCGAAATAGGCACGACTCGATCGGATAAGATCGACGTGCCGAAAAAAGGAACGCCGCAAGGTGCGATAGTCTCCGCGATTCTCTTCAACGTCGCGATGCTAGCGCTGACCAAAGATCTGCGGAAGATCCTGGACATACGTTACGCCCTATACGCATAAAACATCACGCTCTGGGCCACCAAGGGCTCCCTCGCGCGAAAAGAGGCGACCCTTCAGGAGGCCGCGACGGCCGTGGAGAGATTTGCGGCAGCAAGCGAGATGCGTTGCGCGCTCGAGAAGTCCGAGGTGATCCGGGTGCACGGAGGAGGAAACTACGAGTCACCCGGCCCTATAGAACTCTATCTAGAGGACCACAAGATCACGGAAAGCAAAAAGACTAGGATTCTGGGTTTTTGGATCCAGAGCAACTTGAAAGCCTCCCACACCATCCAAACCCTAAGGTCCACCACCAACCAGATCTCGCGGATAATCAAACGAATAACATGAAGCCACAAGGGCATGCGAGGAGAGGACATGCTCCGTCTCGTCCAGGCTCTGGTGATCAGCAGAGTAACGGATAGCATGCCGTATCACTACGACTCGCTAAACAAACGCGACCAAGAACAAGTCAATGCCATCATCAGAGGCGCGTACAAAACGGCCCTGGGTCTCCCTGTTACCACCTCCAACGAGACGTTAGCGGCTCTCGAAATCCACAACACCTTCGCGGAGCTGTCGGACGCGGTTATGGCTTCGCAAAAAGCCAGGCTACAGAACACGGCGGCGGGCAGAGCCATCCTCCACCGTACCGGAACGGCAACGGAGCTTCGCGCCCTCCATGGGAAACGATCACTCCCGCCCGAGGTCAGAAGCAAGATCAAGGCGAACCCCATAACAAAGCACATGAGTCATGAACTCCACGAAGGACGACCCAAGGCGCGGGTCGACAGACAACGGCGACAATTCAACGGTGACCCCTACGTAACGTACGTGGACGTGGCGGCGTACCCTGCAGGGGGCCCCTTCGGGGTAGCCGCTGTGAACGGGAGAGACAACTCCTTGACCCTCGCGGGCTCCGTCAGGGCAGAGAACCCAGCTACGGCTGAGACCATAGCCGCGGCGCTAGTAATAAAACAACATGACAGGGTGGGCAGGGCAGTTCATGTCGTTACCGACTCGCAACAGGCCTGCCGTAACTTTACCATCACCGGTGCTGGCGGCTCAGATTCTAGGCCGAGGCTGCAAGAATCCCATCAAACCACGTGGACGCCGGGCCACGCGCGTTGGAGGGGAACGAAAAGGCGAACGCCTTAGCTCGAGCGCTAATCAACCGAGCGGGGCAAAACCATTCGTCTCATCAATCCCCACCCTTTACCATCGTGCCCCTGCCATCAAATTACTACGACCGACTCGAGATCCAGCGACTCCACCGCATGATTTATCCCCCCTCCCTCACAAAAAGCTCAGCACTGAAGAGGCAATAGCTCTCAGACTTATCCAAACAAATACATTCCGAAACCTACAGAGATACAGAAAAATATACCCACAAACATATCGCGGCATCTGCCCCTGGTGTGGCGACCCACGCCCTACACTCTTTCACATTCGTGGCGGTGCGGGGGCAAACCTCAACATTTAAAGACGCCTAACACGTCATTTGAGCGGTGGGAGGTACAGCTGACCGGCGATACCCTGGCGGGACAAGAAGCCCTCGTCCAGCAAGTACGTCGAGCAGCCATGGCCAGTGGAGTCCTGGAATGAGGACACCACCCACTCGTCCTCAAGATCAACGACCTCGATGGTCTAAATAAATGTGTTTTTTTTTCTCTCTCTCTCTCACAAGGTCGTTTCGCTAACTTGGTAGGTACCAAAATTGGCACAGATTGATTAGAGTGTATGGCGAGTATACATCCTAAGTTATGACATGCGGGCCATGTAAGTCATGAAACAGCCGCCTACACTGACAATGACCCAGCGAAAAAACACTAACACTCAAACACCACTGAAATGGGTTCGGGCGAGGGTAGCAAGTGAAGGAAACACTAAAGCATGATGGTAGAAGTGATAGTCATGAGTATGACCCAGCAAAAATGACGACTCAGCGAAAAAAACCTTAGCACAAACACCACTGAAATGGGTTTGGACGTGAGCACTAAGTGAAAGAAACACTAAAAAACGGTGGCAGAAGTCATAGTCATGACCATGACTCAGCAAAGTGTTAATGACTCAGCGAACAAAACAATAAAGCTCAAAAACCACTGGAATCGGTGCGGACGTGGGTACTAAGTAAAGGAAACACTAAAGCATGATGGTAGAAGTTATATATTCATGAGCATGACTCCTCCAAATTGACAGTGACTCAGTGAAGAATGATTAACATTAAAAACCACTGGAATTTGTTCGGGCGTGGTACTAAGTGAAGGCCGCGATTGATAAAGGATCCGTGGTGGATTGCGTGTTCTTTGACTTCAGAAAAGCGTTCGACCAAGTCAGTCATCGTTGCTTATCCTACAAGCTAGCCCACCTTGGTCTTCCTGAAAATGTGTCTAAGTGGCTGGAAAGCTACCTTTCTTCTCGTAGTCAGCTTACCATTGTCAACGGTTCGAAATCATCATCAGTTCCTGTCACGTCTGGCGTACCGCAAGGATCGGTGTTAGGCCCCTTGATGTTCTTAATCTTCATCAATGACATATCAGAAGGAATCACTTCGAAAATACGGTTGTATGCAGATTACTGGGTTGTTTATCGCTCAATTGACACTCCAGCTGATATCCAAATTCTTCAATTTGATCTGAATAAAATTTCTGAATGGTGTAGTACCTGGCGCATGGCTCTAAACACAACGAAATGTAATTACATTCGTTTCTCGAGAAAAAAGCTAGACTCGCCAAGCTCCTATGTTATCAACAATGTCAGTTTACCGCATGTAAAGGAGGCCAAGTACCTTGGTGTATACTTTACGGATACCCTGCCATGGAATGAACACATAATAAAAACCGCAAATAAAGCCAACAGAACCCTTGCATGTTTGGCTCGCGCTTTCCATGCGTGCCCTGAAGGCGTGAAAAATGTCCTGTACACGTCATCCGTTCGTCCTATTCTCGACTAGGCGAGTGTACTTTGGGATCCTTATCAACAGAACATGATATATTTGCTGGAGCGCGTACAAAATCAAGCAGCCAGGTACATAGTCGGTGACTATCGCCGCACAAGTAGCGTCACCGCTATGAAGACCAGATTGCAGCTGCAGACTTTGAGCGATCGTAGACGGTATCTTAGGCTGAAGTTCTTTCATAATATTTTCCATGGGCGCTCTGACATAGACTAAACGAACTACATACTCACACCACATTACATTTCGAATAGCCGCGACCATGCTTTTAAAGTTCGGGAGACAACTTCCAGAGGCAATTTGCTAAAATATTCATTTTTTCGACGAACGGCATCTGAGTGGAACAGGCTTCCTGAAAACGTTGTAAGCATCGCATCTAATTCGCAGTTTTATAAGTGTGGTCAAGCTCTATAGCACTGCTGTTACCTGATCTTGTACTTGTTTTGTTTTCTGTACTGTACTTCTGTACTTGTTTTGTTTTATACGGGTATCATACCTAGATACTAGCGATCTATTGCCTTTGTTTACCTGCTTGTAAAGCCTTGTTTTGCTTGTGTGACACTGTGGTTAATGTTTGCATCCACAAATGTATAAATATGTCTATATCCCCCCCCCCCGCTGTAATGCTCTTGGAGCGAATGCGGGTCTTTGTAATAAATAAATAAAAAATAGGCAAAAGGCTGATGGTCGAAGTCAAAGTGATGAGCATGATTAAGAAATTCGCCTTATGGTATCTGGGGCGTAGCAGAAGCGACCTCTGAAAACTCATGACATGAATGTCATGACGTGCATGTCATTTAGGTCATGAAAAAGTCGCCCACGTCTTGGTGCTCTCATATTCGTTTCGTTAACTTGGTCGGCTACCCGCACACTGCTCCGCATAACATAGATTGCCACAGGGCGTGGCATCTGCCGGCTTTTTTAACAGCCAGTTGCATGAACATGTCTTAATGTTGCTGGATAAAAACGTAATAGTGAGCGGCGATTATAATTTGTAAATGGGATAAGTTCAGCTATGATTCTTTTTGTTACATTTCTAAAGGTGCTTATTAGGAAGAGCTCGGAGCAGCGCAACGTCGACGGACAGGGCAGTTCCAGCTTCAAAGCAGGAGAGCCGTTGCTGAGCGAGAGCGCTCGACCCACTAGCGCTTAGATCCAGTAGCGCTGAACCCAATAGTGTCTGTCTTCTTCGCTACAATCACCCCCGGGAGCGATAAGGGAGCCGCCCGGCGACCTAACAGCTCGTCACGATGAGCGGGTCGAAGTAACGCTTTGGACGGTCGACATGGACAATGTCTCGTCCACGACGGCGCATGTCTGAAGATGGCTCAAGTGGTTCTATAACATAGTTGACAGGAGATGCGCGTTTGAGAACACGATAAGGCCCTTCATACTTCGGGACCAGTTTTTATGAGAGGCCAGGGGCAGTAAAAGGGACTGAGAGCCACACGAGCGCTCCCGGATCGAAGGTGACCGTGGAAGTGGCGTCACCGCGAGTGCTCCTCTGGCGCTCTTGATCATCGGAAGTAAAGGCCCGTGCTAGGTCGCGGCACTCTTCTGCATGCCTGACCGTGGCAGAAATAGGCACACATTCGGATGCATCCGGCCGGTACGGTAGAATGGTGTCGATGGTGTGCGAAGGGTGTCGACCATACAGTAAGAAATAGGGTGAAAATCCAGTGGTGCTCTGCGTAGCGGTATTATAGGCGTAGGTCACGAAGGGCAGAATGGCGTCCCAGTTCGTGTGGTCGGAGGTGACGTACATATTGAAAGCATGTCGCCGATTGTACGGTTAAAGCGTTCTGTGAGGCCATTCGTTTGAGGCCGGTACGCCGTTGTCGTACGATGAACAACGTGGCACTCCTTGAGAATCGCTTCAACTACTTCCGACAGCAAGGCGCGTCCGCGAAACGTTCTTCTACATTCTTCTACAAATGATGTTTTGTCTTGGCCTTGATCAAAAAGTAACTGGTAATGTGCAAGAAGACTCAATAGTGGATTGGCTGTTTACAATTTTAATATTTATAATAAAATGATAGTAATTGAACTCGGCATCTCAGATCATAAACTATATTTTATTGAAGGAGAGCAAGAAGACTACACGTAAAATAAAGTACTCAGCGACAATGAACAACGCAGTCGTGCTTACGACCTTGCAAAAGTTCACCGCTTAGATATGCAATTAGGTGTTGTTGACTGTAATTGACTGGGAGCTGTAATCCTGACTTGGCGCTTACCACTGTCGTTGAAAAGAAAAGTATACAATCATTGCGTTCTACTGTTGCTAACATATGTGGCAGAAACTTGGAGGTTAACAAAGAAGCTCGAGAACAAGTTAAGGATCGCACAAAGAGCGATGGAACGAAAAATCATAGTACTAACGTTAAGAGCCAAGAAGAGAGCGGTGTGGATCAGAGAACAAACGGGGATAGCCGATATTCTGCTTGACATTAAGCGTAAGAAATGGAGGTTGGCAGGCCATGAAATGCGTAGGATGGATAACCGGTGGACCATTAGGGTTACAGAAGGGATACCAAATGAAGGGAAGCGCAGTCATGGGCGGCAGAAAACCAGGAGGGGTGATGAAGTTAGGAAATTTGCAGGCGCAAGTTGGAATACGCTAGCGCAATACAGGGGTAATTGGAGATCGCAGGGAGAAGCCTTCGTCCTGCAGTGGACATAAAATATACGCTGATGATGATGGCTGTAATTTAGAAAGTGCGTGGAAATATTTTTGCGGTGTACAGCTGCAGCGAAAAAAATGATTTGCACAAGTGACCGATCATATAAATTGCGGCACGCGACTTTGTTGTTCCCTAGCACACCGAAAACGAGAGCGCCAGGTATCCCCTCTTTGAACCATGAATAATTTGGCACCTTAGATACCAGTGTGCACAGGAAGAAGAGCGTCAGGTACCGCAATTTCCCTGCGCCGGTCATCGGCCACTGGGCTTAATCTTTTTCCGCTGCGGCTGTACATGCTGGTCGCTCGCCGCCGCCGACTGCATGCAGATGTCGCGGCGACGGCATGGTTGTTGCCGCTTTTAGGCTACACTCCCTAGCCTGTGGCATTTTTGCCGACGAGGGAGACTGATATTATAGCGTCAACTTGAAGCTGTGAAACGTTTATTTCGGCAGCGCAGCTGTTTCTAGTTAGTAGCGTCATCGTGATGCCAGGGTACTGTAGCATTGAGCCATTCACCAGCGGAGGTAAAGATTGGCCGTGCTACGTGGACTTCGTGATGCCTTCTACGTTGCAAACCATGTTGAGGAAGAAAATAAGAAAGCTGTCTTCTTCGTCTGATGTAGGCAATGGCCAAATGTACTGCTACGCAACCTCGTCAAACCTGAAAACCCCCAAGATAAGTAAGTTGAAGAGTTCTCGCTGCTCTCAGCAGTCACTACAGTACAAAACCTTCTTCTGTAGTTGAGCGCTTCATATTCTACAATCGTATTCGAGCGCAAGGGGAGTCCGTGAGTAAATGATTCACTGAAAAGCTTGTCGCAACATTGGATTCGGGACAGAGCTTGAGAATGTGCTGCGTAACCATATCGTGTGTGGCATTGGTATTGCTGCAATACCAATCAGGCTTCTAGAAGAAGCAGACTTAACGCTCGACAACTCTGTCAAAAATGCACTTGCAATGGAATCTGCCATGCAACACGAAAGTGAGCTCTGTCAGGCTTGCTCACGGACGCATTTGCCTGCGCATGAAGTAGCGCACACGTCCAAACCTAAGGCTCACTGCAAGATGGTCACTTGCTACCTTTGCTGTTGCACAACTCACGCTCCGTCATGCTGCAAGCACTAAAATTCTACATGTTACTACGGTCAGAAGAAAGCTAATTTGTCAGTCATCTGCAGCGTAAAGAAATATTTGCTCAAGGAGAGAGAGAGAGATTGCAAGAAGGACCCATCAGTAGTACGGGAAGCTGTCGCGTTCAGAGCGCGTGAACGCAGTTCATAACGGTGCTGGTCAGCGCCAAGTTCCGAGCACCGACAGCGTTGGCAGCAGGCAACTGAAAGAAGCCTCGGCAGTGCCACCGTAATTAGTCACTCTTGCCATCTGCGGAAAACACACCTCAGTGGAGGGGGACACCGGAGTGAGCACCTCCGCGATGTCGGCTGAGGAGCTCCCAGCAAGATTTTTGAACGTGAGTGTTAAATCATCAAGAACCCTTCTGCGAGAATTTTTGGAGTGGTAGAGCTAGTGAAAGGAAGAGCCGATGTTACGGTTAATTTCAAAGGCCAACAGGCGTGCCTCCCACACCAGAAAACTGATGATCGTGCTCCTATAGGTTGCTTGCCATGGTCGCAATTGAATTCGTGGCTTTTGCATTCGCATAAATGGAATGGAAGAAGTAAAGAAGACGAGAGATGTGGCAGACCTAGTAAACCCGTTCCCGGTTGTGAGTGCGCAAAGACTGGATACCTTCGAAGGAGTTTCTGCAAATATTGTAGTGCCTGTTGACACTCAGCCGAAGTTTCGTGAACCGCAATCACTTCCTTTTGCATTGTGTTATAGTTTCACTCAGAAGCTACAGAGGTTGTACCGTGATTGGGCACTGATCGTTTATGAGCTTCAGAGTGGACAACTCCTATTGTACATGTGCTTAAGAAAAATGGTCATATGAGAATTTTTGGTGATATTAAAGTGACTGTACATCCTTTATGCCAACTTGAGAGCTATCCTGCTCTCCGTATAGATGTACTCTTGGCTGCACATTCAGGAGGTGAAAATTTCACTAAGTTGTTTTTTACCAGCCGATTCCAGATTATTGCCCGTAGATTGGAAATTTGGTTGTTTTCTTGCAGTTAGGAGTGCAATTGGGACATTGTGGCAACTAAAGGTGAACGGGGCACCTTCCATTGGGTGCTTACAGGAAGACTACACTGAAGGTGGACTACTTTTGAAGTGAGGCAAACTCCGAGTAAAATTCATTTCGAAGAATGACTGAGGAACATGAAAGAGAGTAAGTCGTTTTTGAGAGTGTTAATGTACGTCTACAGAAACAAATATTTGGCTCACAGTAAAGGAAAAGAACTAGGAAGCTTAGGAGCAAGTATGTGAATTGTATAGTAAACAAAATGTCACCAAAAATGTCAAACGCAATCTAAGAGAGGCTATGACAATCTCCTGCATGGCGGCAATGGAAAAGTAACCTGTTATGAGTAACTGTCTCGGAGTTAAAAACAAAATCAGGAATGAAACAATTTATGATAACTCAAAGGAAAGTTCTTTACTTATTGAAGCAAGATCAGGTTGCCTTATAACACGTAGTTATACAGCGAGGTACACTGTAAAAAAATTGCTTTGCTTTTACGGCAAATCTGCTGGTAATTTGTGACCGAACACTTTCCGTAAGTAAAGAACGGTCATTTCCGTAGAACGGACAACCGTAAAAATAGAGACCGTATTACAAAATACGAGTGCTTATGTATTCAGAAAACGGAAGACTCTGTATGCTGAATCGTATGGTTCGACCGTTAATGTACAGGTGCTTTCTGTATTCAGAAAACGAAAGGCGCTGTATATTGAATCTGTAGTATACGGTCCAACCGTTAAAATACAGGTGTTTTCGTATCCAGGAAACGAAAGGCTCCGTATGCTGAATTTGTACTATACGGTCCAACCGTTAAAATACAGGTGTTTCTGTATCCAGAAAACAAACGACTCTGTATGCTGAATCTCTACTATACGGTCCAACCGTTAACATACAGGTGTTTCCGTACTCAGAAATAAAAAGGCTCCGTATGCTAAATCTGTACTATACGGTCCAATCGTTAAAATAGAGGTGTTTCATGCATTATGTTTTACAGAGCATATTGATTATTTAGAGAATGTACTATCGGGGACAGAAGTGCCCAAAATGTGCGAATGACGACCGAATTTTATTGGTGCACTTTCTGCTGGGATCAGCCACGCTAACATTTGCATTCGGAAAGTGGTCTGCAACGCAGATGATAGCGGCTGATAGTGCAGAGATGCAATTTGGTCGACACTCGCACGTCCTGGGCACTTTTGTCCCCGATAGTACATATCCTTTAATGCAAATGTCATGAATGCAGCTCATTGCAGAAGCAGCAGGTCGCTATGGAGAAAACTGTCTGGCCAACACATTGAAATAGCTCAAAAGATCAAACACTTTGCTTTTTGTGATATGAATGAATTGCACGACATATATACAAATAAGTGCAAAATTTTATTCATCAAGTACTTTAGATCACAGAAGCAATTTTATTTTCTTCGACCACTCGTCTTGCACTGTTTCCTGGTGAAAGCTGTTCGCACATGCCTTGCAAGGATAAACTTGCTGCTGTTAGGAGAAACAAATAATATTGGTGAATTTCCATCCTAAAGGAAGTGGCAACAAAAGACAATCACAGAACACAACAAAGCGGTAACTGAAGTATTAAAAAACCATGAACGTGGTTCAACATTGTCAAAACAAGGGATGTTGCTGTAGCCAACATTTCGACAGATACGTGTCATCAGGGCAGCAACTGTTTTCCTTGGCAGCGGTTTTGGATGTGCATAGCTCACTCGCCCCTACCCTCATCTGGTGCATATAGTAGGTCAAGAGAAACTAAAGTGTTAAAATAAAGGTATGAAGGGTGTGTTTCGCAGTGATTGTGATGGAGTGTGTAGGGGCACTGCTGTAAGTTGTTACAATGAGTAGGGATGACCTAAACAGAAAACGATCTGTAGACCTAGTAGACCTATTCTTCCCAGAAATCAACATAGGAATTAAAATAAACTGTTTGGACATTTGGCAAAAAAAGCAATGAAGAATTAGGCAAAATAAACTTTGTAACATGATGTGTCTGGTTAAGATCAGTGGAAATGGCAAATGAAGGTACGTTATCAATAAACATTTCATCAAGATCCGATAAAGAAAAAAAGATATTGGTCAAATATTAAATAAGTAAGGACACCAAATTAAACTGGGTATGACCATAAATAGTAAAGAACAGCCTGTGAAAAAAAATGGGACGGGAAATGATAAAAGGTGCAAGATAGGGAAAAGTTTAGCACTGTTTACTGTATGTTCATGCCACTACTGACGACTTGAAGTTTCAGTCTTCCTGCTGAAGCTGTATTACTTGGATAAGGAAATGGATCACTTTGCAGACAAGTCTATGTTCAGATTCTGTTCAAATCTTCAATGTAATTTTATGGAAGAAAATGGTATGGACAGTCCTACTGGATGGGCATTCATTCAGCAGTACCATCCACAGGTATTAGCTTAAAATTTATTGGTCTCACTGGACCTTAGCTCTTGGGAAATCATTAGCTGTTTTTTTTATCACAGATGCCTTCAAGTTATATCGGTTGGCAGGAGTGCTAGCAAACAACATTATACTTGTTGCAGCAGTCAAAAGTGATATTTGGTAACAATGAGTAAAAGAAGCAAACAGCATTCTACAATACTGATTCAAGTCAACCGAAAAAGCTGCTAAAATGAATGTACCCTGGCCCCCAATACACAATAATTGCACATCACATTGATGCTCATCGTGTCGATCATGCTATTAGAACACTAGGCATCAAGTGAGGAGAATAAGGAGATCAAAAAAATTAAATTGTGGGGTTTTACGTGCCAAAACCACGATCTGATTATGAGGCACGCCATAGTGGGGGATTCCGGAAATTCGGACCACCTGGGATTCTTTAACGTGCACCTAAATCTAAGTAGACGGGTGTTTTCGCATTTCGCCCCCATCGAAATAAGGGGATCAGAGGGCACATCCTTTTTTTTTCGAACATTAAATGTGCTTCGCATTAATGTTGCCTTCCAACTCCGAAAGGAGCAGTTTGCGAGATGGTGACCGACACATAAGAAAACTCATGACATTCTGTGCAGCAGAACATCACGCGCAAATACACTTTTTCCTGCAAAATGACATACTGTAGTGAAACCTTGTGCACATGTGCCAACCTTAGAATTTGAAAAACACCACAGTGGAAGACACAAAGTGTTAACTTTGCTGGAAAATACTAAAATTATATGATTATTCATTCAAGATTCGCCGACTTTGCTCTCTACAGGTGCTGTAAACAGGCACCCTGCTTTTGCAGTTGTAGCAACAATGATCTGTAGAGCAGATGAGGAGAAATGGTTATAAAGTTTACACAGGAGTATACGCCGCAAATGACAATCCACTTCACATTTTAATCTGGTGGAGGATGCGTACTCCAAAATAGAAGAAACTAGTGTACCCTAAAGATTTCTGTGGCCGATGCCTGTGCACTAGCAGGTACACATAACATGGCAGTTGCAATTATATTTCCACAAGCTATAGTTACTGCAAGCTACTGCCAGTGTACTGGTCCACAGCTGTAATACATTTAGGGCAATTTAAAACTCTCTAATGAATTTATCTCATATGACAGAATTGGAATGCAATATCTTGCAAATAAGTGATGCTGTATGTGCCGTCCCATACAATGAAACACCTTTGAAAAACCTGAATAGCCACCTGGGCCGTGACGAGACGTGAAGTGTATTCTGTGTAAACTAGTAGAGCTGCATAGTGTAAAGCTCTGGAGAGTGCATTTAGTAACAGCTGTGAAGCTTTTTTCTTTTTTTAAACTGCACACAGTAAAAACTTCCTTACAGTTTTGAAAAACTCTTTGTATTAAAAAAATTTTCTGCGCGCAAACAAACAAGGACGAAGAACCATTTGCTTAGGAACCCAGAGATCTGCTCAATCCAATCAACAGGACACATCAACAGCGCGACCCCGTCAACATAAAAACAGCAATGCACATAAAACGAGCACTTAAGATGAAACTATGTTAAAGATAAGATGACAGGAGCGAATTCTCTTTATCTAGCAATGAAACAGAAGGATGACTGATGCATTTTTACTTTAGTTTTGCAATCCAGTGCACTTCCACAATTTCCCTCGCGGTTTGATTTCGTTGCCTAAACAATGTGCCGGTGCTTCTAAGACAAGGTGAGCACGCATGTTCTTGACAATGCATGGCCAAATGCTTACTAGGGCCACCTTTCAGACTGGACAAGTGTTCCCTTAGTCTTGTGTTAATGCATCTTGCAGTCTGCCCTACGTACACATGACCACATGTCATAGAAACCTGATACTCAACATTCTTCACACAATCAAGAAATTGGTTCTTATGCGGATGTTTAATACTATTCTTTCTTTGCATCACCCTTACTTTCGAACTTACTTTTTACTCTAGAACACACATTACCTCTTTTGTTTTTAGCCGAAAACACCACTTTTACTTCATAACTCCCAGCCACCTTTTTAAGTCTGTGTGAAAGGCCATGCACATATGGAATCACTGAAACCTTGAAAGCTAATTCTTTCTGCCTTAAATTTTTTGTGCATAGTTCCTTATCCTGTTCAAGTTTTTTCATTAGTCTAGCGCATGACACCAGCATCACAGCGAGCAGGTACCCGGCCTCTCTCAACTGATCAACTTGCTCAAGAAAGGCAATGTTTACAGTGTGGTAACACGACTTCAACAATGCTGAGTGGCAACATGAAATGACTGTGCCATTCTTTACAAGCCTGGAATTGCTTGAGGCATAGTTCATGTAGCTTGTTAACAAGAAACTGTAGCTTCTTATCTACCAGTACTTGCAAAGTAAAATTTAAGCCCTTGCCTAGAGTCAAAGGCTTCTACTACTATTGAAGGCTTGACTTTTACTTCAGAAGTACCGGTAGATAACAAGCTACAGTTCCTTTATAACAAGTTAGAAATTCTACCAGAACATGTGTGTTGGTCATTCACGCCCAGAGCTGGAAAACCGCTAATGAACTATGCCTCAAACCATTCCAGGCTTGTGAAGAATGGCATAGTCATTTCATGTTGCCGGTCAGCATTGTTGAAGTCGTGTTACCGCACAGTAAACATTGCCTTTCTTGAGCAAGTTGATCGGTTGAGAGAGGCCGGGTAGGTGCCTGCTCGCTGTGATGCTGGCGTCATGTGCTAGACTTATGAAAAACTTAAACAGGATAAAGAACTATGCACAAAAAAACAAAGCCAGAAAGAATTAGCTTCCAAGGTTTCAGTGATTCCGTATGTGCATGGCCTTTCACACAGACTTAAAAAGGTGGCTGGGAGTTGCGAAGTAAAAGTGGTGCTTTCGGCTAAAAACAAGAGGTAGTGTGTGTTCTAGGATAAAAAGCAAGTTCGAAAGTAAGGGTGATGCAAAGAAAGAATGCAGTATTAAAAATCCACGTGAGAGCCAATTTCTTCATTGCGCGAAGAAAGTTGTGTATCAGGTTCCTATGACATGAGGTCATGTGTACGTAGTGCAGACTGCAATATGCGTTAACACGAGACTAAGGGAACACTTGTCCAGTCTGAAAGCTGGCCCTAGTAAGCATTTGGCTATGCTTTGTCAAGAACATGCGTGCTCACCTTGACTTAGAAGCACCGGCATATTGTTTAGGCATCGAAATCAAATCGCGAGAGAAATTGTGGAAGCGCACTGGATTGCAAAACTAAAGAAGGAAAAATGCATCAGTCATCCTTCTGTTTGACTGCTATATTCGCTCCTGTCTTTTCCATCTTAAGTGCTTGTTTAATGCGCATTGCTGTTTTTATGTTGACCGGGTCGCGCTTATCCGTGGCATTTTATCACAAGTGTTGTTATATACGCTATTGATGTGTTGTGTTGACTGGATAGCACAGATCTGGGTTCTTAAGTAAATGGTTCTTCGAAAATAAAACCAGTTGTTAGAACGCGATCGTGCTTGTGTTGCTCCTTTTCTTCGTCCTTGTTTGTTTATGCACAAAACATTTTTTTAAATGAATCTGTTCCACTTAGGCAGACTCGCAGTTTTGCTTCCTTTTTTTTAAAGGTAATGACACGTATGGCTATCACATACATGTACAGTATGACCTTCATTCCAAAACAAAGTGAACAGCACTACCCTATGGGTCAGGTGCCTTGTTTCACACATTCTCCCAAACATTATTAGCGCGGGACGCTGAGGTTGGCAGGGAAACTGATTTATGGAGCAATATAATGTATTAAGTACTCAGCTCTTAATGTTTTCTCTGCTGTTTAAGCATCGTTGGGTCTTATAGTAAGAAAATACGGAATACAACATGCATAATTCACGACGCAACCCCTTTAGAAGTATTTAGTAGTCTGAATTATTATGGATTGCATATTTAGATTAGAAGAAGGATTTCATTCCACTGCAAGAATGGCATCATCCCAATAATTCTTGCATTTGGTGCTATATTTACTTTTATTTCAGTTGGAATGTAGATGCATCGACAGCGATATCGCTTGACATGTCTTCGATTGACTGTTTCTCCAACTTAAGCAAACTCATATTCTGAAATGACCTTGTAGATGATACCAAGAACTTGCTCAGCAGGAGTATGTCTAACATTCACGAGATCTGAGGCTCTTGAACGCACATCTAAGAAAGCCTGGGGTGCCATGCTGCTCTGTCATTTAATCAGCAAGTTTCTGGAAATCATCTATACATTTTCTTGTGATGAATGTAAATTTGCTTGGACGGGAGAAACATGGAACTTGAACAGGTGAATTATGCAGCATAAGAATGATCTCAGCAAGAAGCAGGCATCAAGAAGCATTGTTGCTCAACACGCATAAACCGTCAATTAAAAGAATTATTGGGATGATTTAAAATTCTGGTAGTGTAATGAAATTTGTTTTCTAATCTATATCTAAACTCCTTGATTATTCAGCCTACTACCACTACCTTAGCCAGAAACATTCATAGTCATTATGCTACCTATGCCAAATTATTCCGACCAATATTCAAGCCTTCATAAGCAGTTTTTTTTTCACTGCCAATTCTCTGAGGGAGAAGAGGTGTCCTATTTCTCTCTACCTATTTCTCGTTCACTGTTCACTCTCAAACTGCATTAAGCTTGAGCAGGTTCTATGCTTAAAGCTGTGATTCCCTTTCCCTCTGCCATCTTTGACCCACCTGGTTAGCTAAGTAGGTAGAAAAACTGCAGAAGAAAGGTTGTGGCGCTGAGTTGGACTTGTGCCCCAAGGAACCTTTGCACGGTGGCTCGAGGAGCAACTGCTTGTGGCATGGAGTGGCTCAAGCTGTGATGAGTTCACTTTGTAAAATCCTGCTGGTTACTGCTGGCCCGTCTTTGCCGGAACAGGAATGAACGTTGGCAGTCTACAGTCTCGGTTTCTTCCTTGAGCGCCATGGCCATGTAAAGAAACCTTGTCTCGACAGGCTGCATAAAAAAGGATAATTTTCTGAGCTAAGTCTTTTTTCCTAAAAGAACCCATTTAAAGTTGTATTTGTAACTTTGCGACACTTTCCGGGTGATGCTAGCGGTACTTCATTGCACAATGCCACAATCATGACTGAGCTGTGGCCATTCTGAATGCAGCTTGCAACACGTGACAAGACCATATATACAAATGCAACCAAAATAGTAAACATTTGTTGTAGCTTCTGTATATGGCACTATTCGAATGAGACAATTGTAGCACTCTTCTCAGCTCAGTAAAGTTATTTCTAGTTATTTTACTTTTCATGAGGAAATTGCCATGAGCTTCTCTTGAAAAGTAAGTAAACATTCTTGCTTCAGTTTATTCTTCAAATTCTTGCATCACGAATGGATATCAGGAACCCATTTACACCACAGGCAGAGCTCCATATGTTTAAAAACATTATAAATCAAAGACAATACCACAATTTTCATAATCGTGTCATGCTAGTATTATTGGTGGCTATGGCTGCTTCAAGCAATTATTTTTCATTAAGGCGGAAACAGTTATCATCTCAAATTGTTTGCAGCAAGGGTGTACAATCCACAAAATCAATCAAAAAGGTCACGTGTTCACTATTCAAACATTTAGGATAGGTTACATACAACAGCTAATAAAGAATGCAAACTTGAAAATCTCAACTGAAGAAGAAACCAGTTTTTGAATATGGAGCAAAATGCCACCAGCTCATGTGGAGTACACCCTTACTATGTACTCCAAGCGAAGAATGTTGTTACAGCAATGCTTGAACACTATATGAATGTAATAATCAACAACCTTAAGCAGAATCTTAACACCACTAAACAAATCGTGCTTCGAAGATTCCTGATCCGAAATTCTCAACAAATTGTTCTGGTGTTGTACGTGTTAAGCTTGTTGTGCGTTCTGAAATGCAAGCTCACAACATCTACAATTTCTCTAAAGGCAATATCAGCTTTGTCAAGATAGGTATGACGTGCAGATAAAGTGGATAATGCATGACATCATGAACACTCAGATGTGTTTACCATTGGGCTCACTCTTGCAGCCATGAAATTATGATGCAGACACATTTTACGTTGAAACCGGTTTTGTGGAGTACTGCATGCTTCCCAGGCTTCTCCAGTTGTGAGAGCCGTCTCCCCTACACAAATGAGTGATGAGGAATAAAAAAAGAATTTCACCATGCAACAATATGTTGGTCATTTCCTAGTATGCAGCAGGCTTTTTGACTCCTAGCTTGCCTCACACAAATCTACCATGCACAGTATTTGCTTTGCCCAAGCATCAGCCACTTTACGATGCAATGTGTACAGAGCCCTTGCTCTTAGTTTTTCTGCTTTGGAAACAGTTACCGTGTGTTCAGCTGGCATCGAGAAAGGGGACATAAAATACTATGTGCACCACTGATCTCTACTATGTTTTGCTGGATGCCGCTTCGCTGCCCACAGAGCCAGGGGTAGATGAAGCCAGCAGAAATGCAGTGTCGTGCAGCGGCTTGTCCCAAAAGTAGGGCATACGCTGCACTTACTAGTGTGTGCCGTTGCACAATATTGCTGCCATAAAAATTTTTCTTCGTGGTTTTCCACATCTAGGCGATGTCTCCACATGTCTGGTGAGAGCTGTTACGATGTTCTGAACCCGTACGTGATAAGTTTTTCTTACAGAAAGCATTTTCTGATTGACAAGTGTTTTCAGCACGCGCCACTCATGTTAGCGATGCTGTCAGTGCTGTGATGGAAAATTCTGGACGTCTTCTCGAAATACTTCTCTGGACTGCTTCGGTAGCTTGCGGCACAAAGGGCAAGCATTATAGCAGAAGAAATGCCGCACTCCTGTGCAGGTGAAATGCCACAGCAAAGTCGTGAAGTACCAACTTCTGGGACAATGGCTTCAGTCGAAGGCGCTCAATGCGCTATCCAGCCCCCCATAGTAGAGCTCAGTGGTGTTCAACTTTTTATACTAGCTTTGCTATCTAGTCAGAACATTGGAAACAGCTCCCACCTTACTTTTCTCAACATGAAAACCGAAAGTCGCATCACTGTATTGATTCTATGGCTTTAGTTTTCTAAGCGAACTGCCTGCATATTCTAGCATGTTGTTAAAAAATATAGTTGGCACATTTTTACTGTTACAAGACAGGTTAGTTGGCTGACAGAAATGTGAAACATGTTACCAGCGCTCTGATAGGATGCAAAAAGCAGAATTGAAATTTACTTGGCACAGGGGCTACAGCTCTATTGTTGCTCTATTGTTGTTTCAAGTAAAAGTTAAGTGTTTATGCTGTATTTCTACTTATTCTGAACCATCAAACTGCACAATCAATGTTCCAAGTTTATACATTCTTGGCGTTTGATTGCCCATGTGATTTATTTCCTATGAACACAGGCAGTAATCCCTCTATAATAAGCAAAATGAGTTAGAAAAAGAAAAGCCGTGATAATAGTCCACAATTGCCGAGGGCAGAAGTAATGGCTGACAGCACTTAATTGAAGCAAACATAAATATTCAATTTTCTCACAGCTTGTTCAGCAAGTAATAAAGAGGTATGCTGTGCACCTTTGCATGACCAATGCAATCTGGTTTGAGACTGTGCACTGAGTCTGCTTGGTTGTGTTCGGCAATTTGACTTTGGTATTTTGCTATACATAATTCCTTGGGTATTCGTAGCTTACTTTGCGATAAAATGGAACTTGGAGCAGTGGTCATCTATACATAAATATTTGCACATAAATAATGCAACCACAATTACAGCATGATGAGGGGGGGGCAATATGAGACTCTCAGAAAACGAAAAAAAATATTACGATTATAATGTGACGTGATGCCACAAGAAAACAAAGCAATGCATAGAAGCAGATGGCGCTTCCATGCCACCAAGATTATTTACTAAATAGGCAGCGCTTCAGAAGTGCCCGCGACACAATTGAACAAGGCAAAGCTGCGTTTGCTCCACACGCAGTAGCGATCACAGCATTGTTGCCAAGTGGTTTAGATCACCGCAGTTTAAGTTTCCAGAAAATGTACAGAAGAACAATCTGCTTTATAGTCTTAAAGAATATAACATGAAGTACATTACAAGGCCAGAAACATTCCTAGAAAAGTTGCCTTATATTTGCTTAAATCGGCAAGCAGCATGGCTTGTTTTACATAAAATAAATTTTCATGATACCGCAGTGTGCAGGGTTTTATAGACAAAGTGAAAAACATTCAGCCCATATACCACACTATGACGGTATGCAATAATTGTAATCTCATAATCTAAAAGGTGTAGCTGATTTTACAAAAGTTGACATTCTTCAATCTGAGCCCTGTAAATTTTAACACGCAGGGGCACCCCTTGGCTAAGCAATAGGGATGTAATGTGTATGCATACAAGCATTACCCCATGCATTTGTACCACATCGCCCAAAAGAAATCAATTTTCCCGTCCAAGTCTGCCTCATGCAAGACTGGAATTAAAGCATAAGTTTATACAGTCATCCAAACAATAACACTTCATTTTCACATATGAAATTCATATAAATAGATCTCTCTTGATGCCAGCCTCCTGGAATCCTGAACCTTGCTGCATGCTTTAGAGAAATTATAGTAGTAGCACTTTACTCAAAAGTTATTTAGGGCTACAGGGCTGCAGTGTTGCAGAACACACCTACAAATGCCGCATTTCATGCGTAACAACTTGGTTGATTTGCTTGAACAACCTATCAAGAGCAAATTAAAATTCCTTCCTGTTTAGCATTTTTGCCTGCTAGACCACAATCGAATGTCATCAGTATATTAACTTGGAGAAACAAATCTGGCTTATACGGGGTGTCCCAACACACAAAGGTTTGAAAATATGCAAATGCTACGTATCTGGGCACAACCAAGGTAAAGTTTGCCATCACCTGGAGATACTCACTTTTTTGCATTCTGCCTAATTGCATAATTAAGTGTAAATTATTTAATCAACTTCTCAAATATTATAATCACATGAAATACGTGCTACATGAAAGTTTTTCTGAGCGTGAAAGAAAGCCACGAATACACGCAAAGAGCCTCGAGCGGCCATTCATGCGGCAATTTTATGTGTATTCGCGAGCTTCTTTCCCGCTCGGAAGAACACTTTTATGTAGCACTTTTTGCACAACAGGATGCTGTATCGGGAGTTCATGGTGTTCTACAATTTCCTCATTTACACTTTTCATCTCATTAGAGTAATTGAGAGGTTGATTAATTAAGACTAATGATCTAATTAGGCAGAATGCAAAGAATATTCTCAGTATCTCCAAGCAATGGCAAACGTAATAATAACTTGGTTTTGTCCAGCTACGTGGCATCTTTATTTAAAAAATATTCATGCATCATAGTTGGGACACTCTGTATATTAACAGCTTCACATATTGCTACAGCTGTGTGTTGTAACATTCAAAGGGTGCTTGTCCACCAGCACTCCAATGTCACTAACAGTGATCACCTACACAGCTAAGTGGATTGCCATGATGCAGGTTGGTAGTAAAATGCTGAGAGAAACAAATCCACTTACTTTGAAGGCAACAATATTGCGGTAACTTGAGAGACATGGCCTCATGGCAGGCAGCAGATCTCTTCTCAGCTCCAGCAGGACACCAGCAACTAGTCTTTCAGTAAAAGAAAATATTGAATCAGTAATGTTATGTTACCTTGCTCTTGCTAAGCATCAGCACAATCATCTGATTTTCACGCATATCTACTTTCTGCTTAAGCAGTTCAACTGAAGGATTTATAAAATACAGTCTATATTGATTGCATTTGCTTCTCTGGCATGTACAATTTTTTTGCAACTGATACATTTACAGCTAGCTACACGACACGAACGCTTGGATTGCCCAGACATCATTAGAAGCAAAACGTCTTGCTGCACCACAAGCAGTTGCACCAAGGAAAGACACAGCAGAGCTAACAATTGTTTTTTTTTTGGTAACTATAATGAAAATGCATGCAAACAAGGAGGCAACTATCGCACGTATAGTGACAGTACAAGCGTCAATAGGAATTATGTGCGCAACTGAATGCACTCTTATTCTAAGTTTTTAACGCGCATGAGCAATAGGTTATACGCGCCACACAAAAAATTTCGATCGCGCTACCATGGAGATCGATGTGAAATTATGTGATCCTTTTTCCCATTCACGCGCCATTTTTGCCCTATGACGCTGTTTACTGGCCTTTTGAAAAACAAATAGTTCTGTTCGCGACGCCAGCTTACCACACATCATCTAAACAGCTACACTATGCAAACCGAACAAATAGAATTACAACGGGCTTACCTCATACGTACGCGTACGCGCAGCGTGCGTACACTGTTGAA
This sequence comes from Dermacentor silvarum, assembly GCF_013339745.2. NCBI lineage: Eukaryota > Metazoa > Arthropoda > Arachnida > Ixodida > Ixodidae > Dermacentor > Dermacentor silvarum. Next base: position 153,763,049 of record NC_051160.1, read on the forward strand.
CATCCGTTGAGGGCAGGCTATCCCGTATCCAAGCGCATACGTGCACCCGTACACAGGACTTCGATGCCGCAGCGTGCAGAGTTTTGTAGACGAAGGGACACATTCCGTTCAAACATCCCCGCGCTCTGACGGCACTTGACGAGCACAGAAGCGTACACCACACCGCGACAAATTCGGAACTTTGCCAGTCCTAACATGCCGAGAGTCGTACAGCCGAGAGTCAAGCAGCCTAACCATCCATCGCGTCTGTTCTTCGCTCACGATGCGTCAATCTCTGTTCCATAGGGCCTTGCTCCACTCTTGAGTACAAATCAAGACATATTTACGGTAAACTAACAAACTATACAACATAAAAAGATAAACCGGCTGGCTACACAATGCAGCTTCGTCAACCGCTCGTCTTGTTACATCCTCCGAGATCGGAAGCGCCGCGCGTGGTTCCACCTGGTGCTGGGAGAGCGGAGAACAAAACAAAATCGGTTTCGTTTTCCCATTTATGCAGTAGTTGTTGGAAGAGTAAAATGATTGCTTGACAAATAATTGAACTCTGGAAGAGGAGATCGCTTTCTCTGCCACAGGGCATTGTATACATTGTATACAAAGAGATAGAGAAAGCAAGGAGAGAAAGGCAGAGAAGTCAACCAGACGAGAGTCCGGTGAGCGTTGCAATGCCGTGCTAGAGTGTAATGCGATGCGTCAATAAGCTCTAGTATAGTGTTAATTTGGACTGGCTGGTGCATGTAATGAACGGGCAAATAATGAGTTGTGCCATTACTTTTACCCACGGATAAAGCTCATGTAATAAATGGTGTTACATGTCGGGTTAAAGAAGAAATAAAGGTTGAATCATTATGCCAACTCGGGACAGGGCGTTTTTTTTTTCTTTTTCTTTCTTTCTTTCCTTTTGACAGTACACACAGTGCTATATCCCTCATCTTCGATCACCTTCCCGTAGTTTGCACACGTATTGGTGCGTGTTCGATGCCGCAGCGTGCAAAGTTTTGCAGCCGAGTGAAACACATTCCGCGCAAGTATACCCGCGCTATGACGGCAGATGACGAGCACACAAACATACACCACACAGCGACAAATTCGGAACTTTGCCCATTCAAACATGCCGAGAGTCAAGCAGCCTAACCATCCATCGTTTCTGTTCTTCACTCACAATGCGTCCATCTGTTATTGTACAGCAGAATTCCGTACAAGAAAGTGTGCGCTCGCCGGTCTTGTTTCAAGATGAAGCGCTAAATGATACATGATGATATACATTAATGGCATAGCATTAAATATTAATTCAACAGTTCGCCTTTTTGCCGATGATTGTGTGATTTACAGAGAGATATATGGCTAGCCCTAACGACATTATAACACTGCAATCTGACCTTAATAAACTAACGGAATGGTGCTGCAAATGGCAGATGCAAATTAACACAGAAAAGACCAATCACCTGAACTTCACTTCCGTTCCAAAGTCTCAAACTAATACTTATATTTTAAACAATAGCATAGTAAACTCGGTTACATCGGCTAAATACCTCGGTGTCTACATAAATTCTAGCTTAACATGGACTGACCATGTAAAATATATCACAACTAAAGCGCAAAAGAAACTTGGCTTTCTGAAGCGACGCTTGCATCTGGCCGACAGGGACACCAGGCTTCAAGCGTACACTTTCTTCGTGCGTCCCTCCCTGGAATATGCATCAGTCATTTGGCATCCCTACCAGATCGCCCTTACCAATCTACTCGAAGCCGTCCAGAATAAAGCAGCGCGATTCATCATGTCATCCTACTCCCGATTTCAAAGCGTTTCATCTTTGAAGCAAACACTCAACATGCCGCCACTCGCAATGCGCAGAAAATTCGCCAGATTATGCTTTTTTCACACACTGTATCACAGCAACACATCATTTGCCCGGTCACACATTTTACCGTCACCTCATACTTCACATCGCATCGATCATGCCTACAAAGTTAACCCTATCTTTGCCCGGACGGAAAAGTCCAACAATTCGCCGTTAACCTTATCAATAAAAGAATAGAATCAGTTACCCTCCAGAATTGCCACGATAACACACAGTCTTCCTTATTTTATTCAGCATTACTAACGTATTTACAATCCTAGCACTTTTAGTAACATTTTTCTCTCCCAGAGCACTTATTCGCTTTCGCTATTTTGTTCTTGCTTCGTTGAGTGTGAATTTTGTAAGAATATTTACCTTGTTAATATGTTTCACGACTTGCTGTACCCCAAAGTGCTGTATTTACCACCTGCGATGCTCCTTCATTTGTGAAAATTGTGTTCTGCTTTATGTCCCCCCCCCCCCTATGTAATGCCCCTGTGGGCCCTTAGGGTATCTAAATAAATAAATAAGAATAAATGCTTGCGATTACATCTTACCGCAAAAATTGACAACACTGTCAACAATTGAACAGTGCAGAATATGCGTAATGGGGGTGTGTCAATGAATGGCAGTTGACAGAGATGAGATATTTTGCAAATACTATGGGGCAATTGAAACCAAATACTGTACAGTTCAGTAAAACCCTTCCACTCCTGAGTTAATTCTTTCTCTCCGTCTAAAATTTCATCTATAGCCGCAGTACTTGGATTTATAGGCCGCCAGTTCTCTTCGCGGCCATTTCTTGTTAAATGTAAACGCAATCGTGGTCATTATACTGCGTTTCGGTACTGATTTAGAGTGCGCACAATTTTTGCATAGCGCACCAATGTAATTGCCAATGCACCAGCACCTGAACGGCGCAGGTTTGTTTACGTTCTCATGTATGGCCACCGCTCTTCGTTCACTAAAACTTATATATATATATATATATATATATATATATATATAGTGCTGACACCAAATAAACGTCAGTACAAACACAGGCGCCATTTGCATTGCAATAAAATATTCTTAGAGGAAACTTTGTGAGTACAAGCGTTCACGCAGACAGCGTGTATAGTTTTCCTTGCAAAAATACGGATGATCGCATAACAAAAATACGGAATTCTGTCTGTTTCGTACAGAACAGTGTAGTCACCGTATTATTACGGAAAAATGACCGTAAAGCTTAAAACGGGGAGCACTTTCCGTATTTTAACGGAAATTTTGCTGTATTTCTGAAAATGAGATATTTTCCGTATTCTTACTGCAATTTTTCCGTATTTATTACGGAAAAATGTCCGTAAAACTGAAAACGGGGAGCACTTTCCGTATTTTAACGGAAATTTTGCTGTATTTCTGAAAATGAGATATTTTCCGTATTCTTACTGCAATTTTTCCGTATAATGACGGAAATCCTCCGTATATTGACGGAAATTTTTTACAGTGTT